>NC_052250.1:7409685-7616890 GCF_013401445.1 Tripterygium wilfordii
AACCAGAGTCAACAATGACCTCTATTGTTCAAAATGAATTAGATGCTTTGAAATTAAGATATGAGGATCTAGAGAAATCTTTCTCGAAGTTTAGTGTGGGATCTTCTAGACTTGATTCACTCTTATCATGCCTTAGACAATCTTTGGACAAATCGGGTTTAGGTTATGTTGGTGATGATGTAAAATTGAAGAAATGTGATATGCATGATATTTCTACATCTTTTGTATCACATGGCTATTTGCATTCCTTGAATGACATGAAGGAGGATTGTTTTCCTAAGAAAATGATTTTTTCACCTCCTAACTACAATGCTTTGAATGATATGCATGCTAGTACTTCGAAATCACATCATGAACATGTATCATTTGTCCAATCCGTGAGACATAGGCCTATTCCCATTAGGGGTGCCAAATCAGCCTTGGAAGAAGGATATCAAATCTGGTCCCAAGAGACCCGTAGGGTTTCCTAAGAAATTAGGGCAACCCATAAGGTATTCTAGGGCTCCTAGAGCTCCACAAGGCTCTATGTATGCTAGCACTTCATTTCATTCTTCAAATGATGCATATATGCATAACTTGAATGCCAAAGTTTTTCCAAAGTTTCAATATGTGTTTGGCAAGAAAGTTAAGCAAATGTGGGTTCCAAAGGGAACCAAGATTCTTGATGCTAACCTCCTAGGACCCAAAAGAAATTGGGTACCTAAAGCGAATTGAACTAATGTAGGTGTTCTTGAAAATCAAAAGTTCTAAGGCTTCCAAGTGGTACTTGGATAGTGGTTGCTCAAGACACATGACCGGGAACTCAAGTTCTTTTTCTTCTCTCAAGAAGTTCTCTAATGGTGGTCATGTGACTTTTGGTGACAACAAGAAGGGTAGGATCCTTGGTCAAGGATCCATAGGTGATGTATCCTCTTTCTCTATCTCTAATGTGCAATTAGTTGATGGATTATCTTTTAACCTTCTTAGTATTTCTCAATTGTGTGATGGTGGCTTGCGCATATGTTTTGATGATTCAAAGTGTGAGTTTTTAAATGCCATGAATGAATGTGTGCTTGTAGGAAAAAGAGATGGTAATGTGTATTCTATTAATTTGAAAGACTTGAATGATTGCAAACTTAAATGCTTGATTTCCAATGTTAGTGATGTGAATATATGGCATAGAAGATTAGGACATATAGGAATTTCTACAATTGAAAAATTGGTTAGAAATAATCTTGTTAGAGGCATACCTTCTTTGAACTTTGACATGTATGATGCTTGTGAGCCATGCATTAGAGGAAAACACACTAGGGAGTCTTTCAAGTCTAAAAACCAGATTTCAACTACTAGGGTTTTAGAACTTTTGCATCTTGATTTGTTTGGTCCAAGTAGAGTTAAAAGTGTAGGTGGTAGATCCTATGCCTTTGTATTGTTGATGATATTCTAGATATACTTGGGTGATTTTCCTTGCACATAAACATGAGACCATTCATGAGTTTTCAAAACTAATCAAGAGGCTTCAAAATGAAAAGAACATAAGCATTAGCAAGATTAGGAGTGATCATGGAGGAGAATTTGATAATCATGCATTTATTGATCTATGTGATGAATATGGCATTAGACATGATTTCTCTTCACCTAGAACACCCCAACAAAATGGGGTAGTAGAAAGGAAAAATAGAACTTTCAAGAAATTGCTAGGACTATGCTTTGTGAACATGATTTGCCTAAGTTCTTGTGGGCCGAGGCCATTAATTGTGCATGCTATGTTACAAATAGGTTGTCTATTAGAAAGAAGATAAATAAGACACCTTATGAGATTTGGAATGATAGAAAACCTAAGGTTGACTACTTTAGAGTTTTTGGTTGCAAATGTTATGTACTAAACACTAAGGATGACTTAGATAAATTTGATGCAAAATCTACTCCTTGTGTATTTGTTGGCTATGCTTTAACTTCTAGAGCTTATAGAGTTTACAATCCAAAGTCTAGGAGAATAGAAGAGTCCATTCATGTTAAATTTATTGAAACTCTTGCATTGACCCTTTGCTTGAGAATGATGACATTGAGTTAGGTTTGGAGAAGTTGAGCTTAAAAGATGATAAAGATGACTCTCCTACACCTAAAGATGATGGACCAAGCAAAGAGGGAGGAAATGAGCACGAGGAGACACAAAATAGTGATGCACCCGTGGGCTTGGAAGAAAGTGAGGTTGCACCCGTGGCCTCCAATAGTGAAACTACAGCTCCTACATCATGGCTGCAAGTGAAGGACAAACACAAGCATCCCAAACAACTCATAATTGGCGATTTGCATCAAGGGGTAAGGACTCGTAGATCTCACTTAGCTCCTAATGAAATGATATGCATGCTAATGTGGTAGATAATGTGACTGCAAATTTAATGAATACTGCTTTAATTGTTGATGTGCATGGTTCTTATGCCTTAATTTCTCAAATAGAACCTAGAAATATTAATGATGCTTTGCTTGATGATAAATGGATTATTGCTATGCAAGATGAGTTGAATCAATTCACTAGGAATGAAGTTTGGCATCTAGTTCCAAGACCTAAAGACCAAACCATAATTGGAACTAAATGGGTGTTTAAGAACAAAATGAATGAAGATGGTGAAGTTATTAGAAACAAGGCTAGGTTGGTTGCACAAGGTACAACCAAGAAGAAGGGATTGACTATGAAGAAACATTTGCACCCGTAGCTAGGCTAGAAGCTATTAGGTTGCTTATGGCATTTGCATGTTTCAAAGGTTTTAAACTTTATCAAATGGATGTCAAAAGCGTATTTTTGAATGGTTTTATCAATGAGAATGTGCATGTAAAGCAACCACCTGGATTTGAAGATCCTAACTTTTCAAACCATGTTTATAAATTGACAAAAGCCTTGTATGGTTTGAAACAAGCACCTAGGGCATGGTATGATAGACTTTCCTCATTCTTAATTCAAAATGGTTTTAAAAGAGGAAGAATTGATAGCACTTTGTTCTTAAAGGAAAAAGGTCATGACATGCTTATTGTTCAAATATATGTAGATGACATTATATTTGGTGCTACTAATGAGGCTATGTGCAAAGAGTTTGAGTCTTGCATGAAAAATGAATTTGAGATGTCTATGATGGGTGAACTTACATTCTTTTTTAGGGCTGCAAGTTAAACAAACTAAGAAAGGTATACATATTAGTCAAACTAAATATACTCATGATATGCTTAAAAAGTTTGGTTTTGATTCCTTGAATCCTTCTCCTACTCCCATGAGTGTGTCTACTAAGCTTGACAAAGATGAAAATGGACAGCCTTATGATTCTAAATGTATAGGTCCATGATTGGTTCACTTTTGTATTTGACCTCAAGTAGACCCGACATTATGTTTAGTGTATGCATGTGTGCTAGATTTCAAAGTCAGCCTATGCATTCTCATTTCCTAGCGGTTAAGAGAATATTTAGGTATCTTAGGCATACATCAACTCTTGGCTTATGGTATGACAAAAATTCATTGTTTGATTTACATGCATATAGTGATGCCGACTTTGCTGGATGTAAGATAAATAGGAAGAGTACTTCGGGTACATGCCAATTCCCTAGGGTGTATCCTTATCTCTTGGTTCTCCAAGAAACAACCTTGTGTTGCCCTATCTACCACCGAAGCCGAATATATGGCTATAGGAAGTTGTTGTGCTCAACTTTTATGGATTAGACAACAACTAAATGATTTTGGACTTAAATTGAAAGATATTCCTATATATTGTGATAATACTAGTGCCATTAGCCTTTCTAAAAATCCGGTGCATCATTCTAAGGCTAAACATATTGAAATTAGGCATCATTTTATTAGAGACCATGTGACTCAAGGGACAATTAAATTAGATTATGTGGACACAATGAACCCAACTTGCGGACATACTAACGAAACCTCTAAACCAAGAGAGATTTGAATTTTTAAGAGGTAATCTTGGCATGAGAATGAGTCCTTGATATGTGTATGAAATTTATGCATTGTTTATATTGAACACCTTTTGGATGCATTTACAAAATAAAGGGGGAGAAATATAGAACTTTGAACTTTAAAGTTTGGTATGCATAGGCTAAGGGGGAGGAACTTGAATGTCATATTGTATATACCTTGCCTGATACTTTACTTGTCTTGAATTGCAATTCCCTTGTGTTTATTGAAGCATATGCTTATAGAAAGTTTATTTGTGTGAAGCATAATGTGAGGGGGAGAGTTTCTCATGTGAATTAAAGAAAATAGCTCAAAGTTAAATAAGTTATTTTGTAATCATCAAAAGGGGGAGAATGTTGAATATATGTTTGAGTGATTACAATGGCATGCTTGATTGAACTTTGATCTATTGATTGTATTGAGAAACATAGGTGCATATGCCTACTTGATTAGTTTAGGAATTCAAGACTTATATTAAACTAGTTCAATTGTGCTTATTTGATGATTTGATTATTGAACTAACATGAACTAATTGCAAGAAATCCTAAAAGGGTTTACATAGCATGTCTTGAGTTTAATTGTGTGTAGGATGATCAAGTTGGCCATGTATCAACATGGTGACCTTAACCGAACTGTAATGAAGACTTAATCAGTGTCAAACATGATTAAGAAAGTCAATTTCGTGGTCAACATAAGTCAAGTTTTGCCAAAGATGTCTTGGAGCTTAATTGGGATCAATTGAAGTAAAATTTACTTTCTAGTCAAAGTCAGAATCAACGGACGTGACGTGGCAGCTGACATGGCATTGTTGACATGCATTGTTGACATGGCATTGATGACATGGCAAAGAAGACAAGTTAACCATAGTTACATCTTAACTAGAAGACATGGAGCCAAAGAGAAGACAAGGAAAAGTTAATTTGAAACGAGGAGACAAGAGGTACAACAAGTCTTATGACAAGTTTTTCTCTTCACATGTGTGGGAAGCTTTATTTCAAAACCATTTCTCTTTCCCACCAAGACACTCCACATCCAATGGATCATATTCTCTCTACATCAAAATCACATTTTAATCCAATGGCCAAAGATTCAAGCTTTATTCTTATCTCACCTACTTTACATCCTATGGCCAAAATTGAATCTTCATTTGATCCAAAGGCCATCATTTATTCCACCTAAGAGACAAACTTTTCTCAAGTCAATTGTTGTATCTTTCAAGATGCATCTAAAGTCTATATCCATCCAAAAGCCATGATTTACTCCACCTAAAAGACAAACTTTTCTCAAGTCAATTGTTGTATAAATCTTTCATATCAATCCAATGGTGCATCTAACGTCTCTAATGATTCAAGGGTCCATATCTTTCATATCAATCCAATGGCCCTCATTTCATGAGCTTACACTCCACAATTTTCTATAAAAAACTAACTCTTTGTCTATGGTGCATATACTTGGCCGAAAATTACACTCTCTCTCTAGTGTTCTTCATCTTCTAAGCTTTCATTCTTTCACTCATTCATTCCTTGATTACATACTTGATTTTGAAGAGAGATCATACACACTAGCCAAGTAAAGCTTTATTGTTACTCTTGAGCCTTTCTTACCAGATTCTTATCATTTCCTCAAGAGCCATTTTCTTGCTTGCACAATCTGATTTCCAGAACATAAAGAGCCACATTTGAGCCTAAACACTTCCATATCTAGCTACTCAAAGAGCCATACCTTGAGCTTAAACTACTTCTCTACCCGGCTGCCATAAAGAGCCTATTTGAGAATTCAACTTGTTGATTTGTGTTCTCGGTGAGACCGAGGTGTATTATTGATTAAGTTAGTGTGGTGAGCTACAAACCACACGGTGTGTAGAGTTTGGTGTGGTGAGCTACAAACCACACGGTGTGTAGAGTTTGGTGTTTGAGCTACAAAAACATCGGATGTAAGAGTTTCGCTTGACTCGGTTGAACAAGCCATATTGGAGTGTTTGAAATTCCCAAGTGGGACTTGGGGAGTGGAGTAGGCTTGGGTTAAGCCGAACCACTATAAATCTCTTGCCTCTTTTACTTTCCAGCAATTTCAATTAGCATTGCATTCTCATATCATACATACTTGAAATTGGATATTTAGGTTGCTAGATTCAAGTTTGTTTAAGTTGATTGTTCTCCTTGACTCATATACATATACACTAGAACTTAATTTGGTATTTAGCTTCCGCTTAAGGTGAAATTTGATAGAATTCATTGAAACCGAAAAAAAGAGTGACCTAGTCTAAATTTGACTAAGGACACAATTCACCCCCCCCTCTTGTGGTGCCATACATCCTAACAAGTTAGTCTATTGGCTTCATTGAAACCGAACTTGGTCTATTGGCTTCTTTACCTAACGAAACGTTGTCCAAAAGGTAAACTAGCAAGTTAAGACTTCGAAAGAACGCTAAATAGAGTATAACGGTCCAATTTGATGCCTTAGAAATGCTCAATTCTATGCATAGACAAACTTTTTCACATTTCGTGCAATTTTGAACTTAACTTGGTCTATTGGCTTCTTTACCTAATGAAGCGTTGTCCAATAGCTAAACTAGCAAGTTAAGATTTCTAAGAACACTAAATAAAGTATAACGCTCCAATTTGATGCCTTAGGAATGCTCAGTTTTATGCATGTAAAAGTTTTTCACGTTTTGTGTAATTTTGAACTTAACATGGTCTATTGGCTTCTTTACCTAACGAAACGTTGTCCAAAAGCTAAGCTAGCAAGTTAATACATCGTAGAACACTAAATAGAGTATAACGTCCAACTTGATGCCTTAGGAATGCTCAGTTCTATGCGTAGACATGTTTTTCTCGTTCCGTGCAATTTTGAACATAACTTGGTCTATTGGCTTCTTTAACTAACGAAACGTTGTCCAAAAGCTAAACTAGAAGGTTAAGACTTCTAATAACACTGAATAGAGTGTAACGGTCCAATTTGATGCCTTAGGAATGCTCAATTCTATGCATAGACGAGTTTTTCACGTTTCGTGCAATTTTGAACCGAACTTGGTCTATTTGCTTCTTTCCCTAACGAAACGTTGTCGAAAAGCTAAGCTAGCAAGTTAATACATCGTAGAACACTAAATAGAGTATAACGTCGAACTTGATGCCTTAGGAATGCTCAGTTCTATGCGTAGGCATGTTTTTCTCGTTTCGTGCAATTTTGAACTTAACTTGGTCTATTGGCTTCTTTACCCAACGAAACGTTGTCCAAAAGCTAAACTTGCAAGTTAAGACTTTTAAGAACACTAAATATAGTATAACGGTCCAATTTGATGCCTTAGAAATTCTCAGTTCTATGAATAGGCAAGTTTTTCACGTTTCGTGTAATTTTGAGCTTAACTTGGTCTATTGGCTTCTTTACCTAACGAAACGTTGTCCAAAAGCTAAGCTAGCAAGTTAATACATCGTAGAACACTAAATAGAGTATAAAGGTCCAACTTGATGCCTTAGGAATGCTTAGTTCTATGCGTAGACATGTTTTTCACGTTTCGTGTAATTTTGAAATTAACTTGGTCTATTGGCTTCTTTACCTAACGAAACGTTGTCCAAAAGCTAAGCTAGCAAGTTAATACATCGTAGAACACTAAATAGAGTATAACGTCCAACTTGATGCCTTAAGAATGCTCAGTTCTATGCGTAGACATGTTTTTCTCGTTTCGTGCAATTTTGAACTTAACTTGGTCTATTGGATTCTTTACCCAACGAAACGTTGTCCAAAAGCTAAACTAGCAAGTTAAGACTTTTAAGAACACTAAATATAGTATAACGGTCCAATTTGATGCCTTAGGAATGCTCAGTTCTATGCATAGGCAAGTTTTTCACATTTCGTGTAATTTTGAACTTAACTTGGTCTATTGGCTTCTTTACCTAACGAAACGTTGTCCAAAAGCTAAGCTAGCAAGTTCATACATCGTAGAACACTAAATAGAGCATAACGTCCAACTTGATGCCTTAGAAATGCTCAGTTCTATGCGTAGACATGTTTTTCTCGTTTCGTGCAATTTTGAACATAACTTGGTCTATTGGCTTCTTTACCTAACGAAACATTGTCCAAAAGCTAAACTAGAAGGTTAAGACTTCTAAGAACACTAAATAGAGTGTAACGGTCCAATTTGATGCCCTAGGAATGCTCAATTCTATGCATAGACGAGTTTTTCACGTTTCGTGCAATTTTGAACCGAACTTGGTCTATTTGCTTCTTTCCCTAACGAAACGTTGTCGAAAAGCTAAGCTAGCAAGTTAATACATCGTAGAACACTAAATAGAGTATAACGTCGAACTTGATACCTTAGGAATGCTCAGTTCTATGCGTATACATGTTTTTCTCGTTTCGTGCAATTTTGAACATAACTTGGTCTATTGGCTTCTTTAACTAACGAAACGTTGTCCAAAAGCTAAACTAGAAGGTTAAGACTTCTAATAACACTAAATAGAGTGTAACGGTCCAATTTGATGCCTTAGGAATGCTCAATTCTATGCATAGACGAGTTTTTCACGTTTCGTGCAATTTTGAACCGAACTTGGTCTATTTGCTTCTTTCCCTAACGAAACGTTGTCGAAAAGCTAAGCTAGCAAGTTAATACATCGTAGAACACTAAATAGAGTATAACGTCGAACTTGATGCCTTAGGAATGCTCAGTTCTATGCGTAGGCATGTTTTTCTCGTTTCGTGGAATTTTGAACTTAACTTGGTCTATTGGCTTCTTTACCCAACGAAACGTTGTCCAAAAGCTAAACTTGCAAGTTAAGACTTTTAAGAACACTAAATATAGTATAAAGGTCCAATTTGATGCCTTAGAAATTCTCAGTTCTATGAATAGGCAAGTTTTTCACGTTTCGTGTAATTTTGAGCTTAACTTGGTCTATTGGCTTCTTTACCTAACGAAACGTTGTCCAAAAGCTAAGCTAGCAAGTTAATACATCGTAGAACACTAAATAGAGTATAACGTCCAACTTGATGCCTTAGGAATGCTCAGTTCTATGCGTAGACATGTTTTTCTCGTTTCGTGCAATTTTGAACATAACTTGGTCTATTGGCTTCTTTACCTAACGAAACATTGTCCAAAAGCAAAACTAGCAAGTTAAGACTTCTAAGAACACTAAATAGAGTGTAACGGTCCAATTTGAAGCCTTAGGAATGCTCAATTCTATGCATAGACGAATTTTTCACGTTTCGTGCAATTTTGAACCGAACTTGGTCTATTGGCTTCTTTACCTAACGAAACGTTGTCCAAAAGCTAAGCTAGCAAGTTAATACATCGTAGAACACTAAATAGAGTATAACGTCCAACTTGATGCCTTAGGAATGCTCAGTTCTATGCGTAGACATGTTTTTCTCGTTCCGTGCAATTTTGAACATAACTTGGTCTATTGGCTTCTTTAACTAACGAAACGTTGTCCAAAAGCTAAACTAGAAGGTTAAGACTTCTAATAACACTAAATAGAGTGTAACGGTCCAATTTGATGCCTTAGGAATGCTCAATTCTATGCATAGACGAGTTTTTCACGTTTCGTGCAATTTTGAACCGGACTTGGTCTATTTGCTTCTTTCCCTAACGAAACGTTGTCGAAAAGCTAAGCTAGCAAGTTAATACATCGTAGAACACTAAATAGAGTATAACGTCGAACTTGATGCCTTAGGAATGCTCAGTTCTATGCGTAGGCATGTTTTTCTCGTTTCGTGCAATTTTGAACTTAACTTGGTCTATTGGCTTCTTTACCCAACGAAACGTTGTCCAAAAGCTAAACTTGCAAGTTAAGACTTTTAAGAACACTAAATATAGTATAACGGTCCAATTTGATGCCTTAGAAATTCTCAGTTCTATGAATAGGCAAGTTTTTCACGTTTCGTGTAATTTTGAGCTTAACTTGGTCTATTGGCTTCTTTACCTAACGAAACGTTGTCCAAAAGCTAAGCTAGCAAGTTAATACATCGTAGAACACTAAATAGAGTATAAAGGTCCAACTTGATGCCTTAGGAATGCTTAGTTCTATGCGTAGACATGTTTTTCACGTTTCGTGTAATTTTGAAATTAACTTGGTCTATTGGCTTCTTTACCTAACGAAACGTTGTCCAAAAGCTAAGCTAGCAAGTTAATACATCGTAGAACACTAAATAGAGTATAACGTCCAACTTGATGCCTTAAGAATGCTCAGTTCTATGCGTAGACATGTTTTTCTCGTTTCGTGCAATTTTGAACTTAACTTGGTCTATTGGATTCTTTACCCAACGAAACGTTGTCCAAAAGCTAAACTAGCAAGTTAAGACTTTTAAGAACACTAAATATAGTATAACGGTCCAATTTGATGCCTTAGGAATGCTCAGTTCTATGCATAGACAAGTTTTTCAAATTTCGTGTAATTTTGAACTTAACTTGGTCTATTGGCTTCTTTACCTAACGAAACGTTGTCCAAAAGCTAAGCTAGCAAGTTAATACATCGTAGAACACTAAATAGAGCATAACGTCCAACTTGATGCCTTAGAAATGCTCAGTTCTATGCGTAGACATGTTTTTCTCGTTTCGTGCAATTTTGAACATAACTTGGTCTATTGGCTTCTTTACCTAACGAAACATTGTCCAAAAGCTAAACTAGAAGGTTAAGACTTCTAAGAACACTAAATAGAGTGTAACGGTCCAATTTGATGCCTTAGGAATGCTCAATTCTATGCATAGACGAGTTTTTCACGTTTCGTGCAATTTTGAACCGAACTTGGTCTATTTGCTTCTTTCCCTAACGAAACGTTGTCGAAAAGCTAAGCTAGCAAGTTAATACATCGTAGAACACTAAATAGAGTATAACGTCGAACTTGATACCTTAGGAATGCTCAGTTCTATGCGTATACATGTTTTTCTCGTTTCGTGCAATTTTGAACATAACTTGGTCTATGGGCTTCTTTAACTAACGAAACGTTGTCCAAAAGCTAAACTAGAAGGTTAAGACTTCTAATAACACTAAATAGAGTGTAACGGTCCAATTTGATGCCTTAGGAATGCTCAATTCTATGCATAGACGAGTTTTTCACGTTTCGTGCAATTTTGAACCGAACTTGGTCTATTTGCTTCTTTCCCTAACGAAACGTTGTCGAAAAGCTAAGCTAGCAAGTTAATACATCGTAGAACACTAAATAGAGTATAACGTCGAACTTGATGCCTTAGGAATGCTCAGTTCTATGCGTAGGCATGTTTTTCTCGTTTCGTGCAATTTTGAACTTAACTTGGTCTATTGGCTTCTTTACCCAACGAAACGTTGTCCAAAAGCTAAACTTGCAAGTTAAGACTTTTAAGAACACTAAATATAGTATAAAGGTCCAATTTGATGCCTTAGAAATTCTCAGTTCTATGAATAGGCAAGTTTTTCACGTTTCGTGTAATTTTGAGCTTAACTTGGTCTATTGGCTTCTTTACCTAATGAAACGTTGTCCAAAAGCTAAGCTAGCAAGTTAATACATCGTAGAACACTAAATAGAGTATAACGTCCAACTTGATGCCTTAGGAATGCTCAGTTCTATGCGTAGACATGTTTTTCTCGTTTCGTGCAGTTTTGAACATAACTTGGTCTATTGGCTTCTTTACCTAACGAAACGTTGTCCAAAAGCAAAACTAGCAAGTTGAGACTTCTAAGAACACTAAATAGAGTGTAACGGTCCAATTTGAAGCCTTAGGAATGCTCAATTCTATGCATAGACGAATTTTTCACGTTTCGTGCAATTTTGAACCGAACTTGGTCTATTGGCTTCTTTACCTAACGAAACGTTGTCCAAAAGGTAAACTAGCAAGTTAAGACTTCTAAGAACGCTAAATAGAGTATAACGGTCCAATTTGATGCCTTAGAAATGCTCAATTCTATGCATAGACAACTTTTTAACATTTCGTGCAATTTTGAACTTAACTTGGTCTATTGGCTTCTTTACCTAATGAAGCGTTGTCCAATAGCTAAACTAGCAAGTTAAGATTTCTAAGAACACTAAATAGAGTATAACGCTCCAATTTGATGCCTTAGGAATGCTCAGTTTTATGCATGTAAAAGTTTTTCACGTTTTGTGTAATTTTGAACTTAACATGGTCTATTGGCTTCTTTACCTAACGAAACGTTGTCCAAAAGCTAAGCTAGCAAGTTAATACATCGTAGAACACTAAATAGAGTATAACGTCCAACTTGATGCCTTAGGAATGCTCAGTTCTATGCGTAGACATGTTTTTCTCGTTCCGTGCAATTTTGAACATAACTTGGTCTATTGACTTCTTTAACTAACGAAACGTTGTCCAAAAGCTAAACTAGAAGGTTAAGACTTCTAATAACACTAAATAGAGTGTAACGGTCCAATTTGATGCCTTAGGAATGCTCAATTCTATGCATAGACAAGTTTTTCACGTTTCGTGCAATTTTGAACCGCACTTGGTCTATTTGCTTCTTTCCCTAACGAAACGTTGTCGAAACGCTAAGCGAGCAAGTTAATACATCGTAGAACACTAAATAGAGTATAACGTCGAACTTGATACCTTAGGAATGCTCAGTTCTATGCGTATACATGTTTTTCTCGTTTCGTGCAATTTTGAACTTAACTCGGTCTATTGGCTTCTTTACCCGATGAAACGTTGTCCAAAAGCTAAACTTGCAAGTTAAGACTTTTAAGAACACTAAATATAGTATAACGGTCCAATTTAATGCCTTAGGAATGCTCAGTTCTATGAATAGGCAAGTTTTTCACGTTTCGTGTAATTTTGAACTTAACTTGGTCTATTGGCTTCTTTACCTAACGAAACGTTGTCCAAAAGCTAAGCTAGCAAGTTAATACATCGTAGAACACTAAATAGAGTATAACGGTCCAACTTGATGCCTTTGGAATGCTCAGTTCTATGCGTAGACATGTTTTTCACGTTTCGTGTAATTTTGAACTTAACTTGGTCTATTGGCGTCTTTACCTAACGAAACGTTGTCCAAAAGCTAAGCTAGCAAGTTAATACATCGTAGAACACTAAATAGAGTATAACGTCCAACTTGATGCCTTAGTAATGCTCAGTTCTATGCGTAGACATGTTTTTCTCGTTTCGTGCAATTTTGAACATAACTTGGTCTATTGGCTTCTTTGCCTAACGAAACGTTGTCCAAAAGCAAAACTAGCAAGTTAAGACTTCTAAGAACACTAAATAGAGTGTAACGGTTCAATTTGATGCCTTAGGAATGCTCAATTCTATGCATAGACGAATTTTTTACGTTTCGTGCAATTTTGAACCGAACTTGGTCTATTTGCTTCTTTACCTAACGAAACGTTGTCCAAAAGCTAAGCTAGCAAGTTAATACATCGTAGAACACTAAATAGAGTATAACGTCCAACTTGATGCCTTAAGAATGCTCAGTTCTATGCGTAGACATGTTTTTCTCGTTTCGTGCAATTTTGAACATAACTTGGTCTATTGGCTTCTTTACCTAACGAAACGTTGTCCAAAAGCTAAACTAGCAAGTTAAGACTTCTAAGAACACTAAATAGAGTGTAACGATCCAATTTGATGCCTTAGGAATGCTCAATTCTATGCATAGATGAGTTTTTCACGTTTCGTGCAATTTTGAACCGAACTTGGTCTATTGGCTTCTTTACCTAACGAAACGTTGTCCAAAAGCTAAACTAGCAAGTTAAGACTTCTAAGAACGCTAAATAGAGTATAACGGTCCAATTTGATGCCTTAGGAATGCTCAATTCTATGCATAGACAACTTTTTCACATTTCGTGCAATTTTGAACTTAACTTGGTCTATTGGCTTATTTACCTAACGAAGCGTTGTCCAATAGCTAAACTAGCAAGTTAAGATTTCTAAGAACACTAAATAGAGTTAACGCTCCAATTTGATGCCTTAGGAATGCTCAGTTTTATGCATGGAAAAGTTTTTCACGTTTCGTGTAATTTTGAACTCAACTTGGTCTATTGTTTTCTTTACCTAACGAAACGTTGTCCAAAAGCTAAGCTAGCAAGTTAATACATCGTAGAACACTAAATAGAGTATAACGTCCAACTTGATGACTTAGGAATGTTCAGTTCTATGCGTAGACATGTTTTTCTCGTTTCGTGCAATTTTGAACATAACTTGGTCTATTGGCTTCTTTAACTAACGAAACGTTGTCCAAAAGCTAAACTAGAAGGTTAAGACTTCTAAGAACACTAAATAGAGTGTAACGGTCCAATTTGATGACTTAGGAATGCTCAATTCTATGCATAGACGAGTTTTTCACGTTTCGTGCAATTTTGAACCGAACTTGGTCTATTTGCTTCTTTCCCTGACGAAACATTGTCGAAAAGCTAAGCTAGCAAGTTAATACATCGTAGAACACTAAATAGAGTATAACGTCGAACTTGATGCCTTAGGAATGCTCAGTTCTATGCGTAGACATGTTTTTCTCGTTTCGTGCAATTTTGAACTTAACTTGGTCTATTGGCTTCTTTACCCGATGAAACGTTGTCCAAAAGCTAAACTTGCAAGTTAAGACTTTTAAGAACACTAAATATAGTATAACGGTCCAATTTAATGCCTTAGGAATGCTCAGTTCTATGAATAGGCAAGTTTTTCACGTTTCGTGTAATTTTGAACTTAACTTGGTCTATTGGCTTCTTTACCTAACGAAACGTTGTCCAAAAGCTAAGCTAGCAAGTTAATACATCGTAGAACACTAAATAGAGTATAACGGTCCAACTTGATGCCTTTGGAATGCTCAGTTCTATGCGTAGACATGTTTTTCACGTTTCGTGTAATTTTGAACTTAACTTGGTCTATTGGCGTCTTTACCTAACGAAACGTTGTCCAAAAGCTAAGCTAGCAAGTTAATACATCGTAGAACACTAAATAGAGTATAACGTCCAACTTGATGCCTTAGTAATGCTCAGTTCTATGCGTAGACATGTTTTTCTCGTTTCGTGCAATTTTGAACATAACTTGGTCTATTGGCTTCTTTGCCTAACGAAACGTTGTCCAAAAGCAAAACTAGCAAGTTAAGACTTCTAAGAACACTAAATAGAGTGTAACGGTTCAATTTGATGCCTTAGGAATGCTCAATTCTATGCATAGACGAATTTTTTACGTTTCGTGCAATTTTGAACCGAACTTGGTCTATTTGCTTCTTTACCTAACGAAACGTTGTCCAAAAGCTAAGCTAGCAAGTTAATACATCGTAGAACACTAAATAGAGTATAACGTCCAACTTGATGCCTTAAGAATGCTCAGTTCTATGCGTAGACATGTTTTTCTCGTTTCGTGCAATTTTGAACATAACTTGGTCTATTGGCTTCTTTACCTAACGAAACGTTGTCCAAAAGCTAAACTAGCAAGTTAAGACTTCTAAGAACACTAAATAGAGTGTAACGATCCAATTTGATGCCTTAGGAATGCTCAATTCTATGCATAGATGAGTTTTTCACGTTTCGTGCAATTTTGAACCGAACTTGGTCTATTGGCTTCTTTACCTAACGAAACGTTGTCCAAAAGCTAAACTAGCAAGTTAAGACTTCTAAGAACGCTAAATAGAGTATAACGGTCCAATTTGATGCCTTAGGAATGCTCAATTCTATGCATAGACAACTTTTTCACATTTCGTGCAATTTTGAACTTAACTTGGTCTATTGGCTTATTTACCTAACGAAGCGTTGTCCAATAGCTAAACTAGCAAGTTAAGATTTCTAAGAACACTAAATAGAGTTAACGCTCCAATTTGATGCCTTAGGAATGCTCAGTTTTATGCATGGAAAAGTTTTTCACGTTTCGTGTAATTTTGAACTCAACTTGGTCTATTGTTTTCTTTACCTAACGAAACGTTGTCCAAAAGCTAAGCTAGCAAGTTAATACATCGTAGAACACTAAATAGAGTATAACGTCCAACTTGATGACTTAGGAATGTTCAGTTCTATGCGTAGACATGTTTTTCTCGTTTCGTGCAATTTTGAACATAACTTGGTCTATTGGCTTCTTTAACTAACGAAACGTTGTCCAAAAGCTAAACTAGAAGGTTAAGACTTCTAAGAACACTAAATAGAGTGTAACGGTCCAATTTGATGACTTAGGAATGCTCAATTCTATGCATAGACGAGTTTTTCACGTTTCGTGCAATTTTGAACCGAACTTGGTCTATTTGCTTCTTTCCCTGACGAAACATTGTCGAAAAGCTAAGCTAGCAAGTTAATACATCGTAGAACACTAAATAGAGTATAACGTCGAACTTGATGCCTTAGGAATGCTCAGTTCTATGCGTAGACATGTTTTTCTCGTTTCGTGCAATTTTGAACTTAACTTGGTCTATTGGCTTCTTTACCCAACGAAACGTTGTCCAAAAGCTAAACTTGCAAGTTAAGACTTTTAAGAACACTAAATATAGTATAACGGTCCAATTTGATGCCTTAGAAATTCTCAGTTCTATGAATAGGCAAGTTTTTCACGTTTCGTGTAATTTTGAGCTTAACTTGGTCTATTGGCTTCTTTACTTAACGAAGCGTTGTCCAAAAGCTAAGCTAGCAAGTTAATACATCGTAGAACACTAAATAGAGTATAACGTCCAACTTGATGCCTTAAGAATGCTCAGTTCTATGCATAGACATGTTTTTCTCGTTTCGTGCAATTTTGAACTTAACTTGGTCTATTGGCTTCTTTACCCAACGAAACGTTGTCCAAAAGCTAAACTTGCAAGTTAAGACTTTTAAGAACACTAAATATAGTATAACGGTCCAATTTGATGCCTTAGAAATTCTCAGTTCTATGAATAGGCAAGTTTTTCACGTTTCGTGTAATTTTGAGCTTAACTTGTTCTATTTGCTTCTTTACCTAACGAAACGTTGTCCAAAAGCTAAGCTAGCAAGTTAATACATCGTAGAACACTAAATAGAGTATAACGGTCCAACTTGATGCCTTAGGAATGCTCAGTTCTATGCGTAGACATGTTTTTCACGTTTCGTGTAATTTTGAACTTAACTTGGTCTATTGGCTTTTTTACCTAACGAAGCGTTGTCCAAAAGCTAAGCTAGCAAGTTAATACATCGTAGAACACTAAATAGAGTATAACGTCCAACTTGATGCCTTAAGAATGCTCAGTTCTATGCGTAGACATGTTTTTCTCGTTTCGTGCAATTTTGAACTTAACTTGGTCTATTGGCTTCTTTACCCAACGAAACGTTGTCCAAAAGCTAAACTTGCAAGTTAAGACTTTTAAGAACACTAAATATAGTATAACGGTCCAATTTGATGCCTTAGAAATTCTCAGTTCTATGAATAGGCAAGTTTTTCACGTTTCGTGTAATTTTGAGCTTAACTTGGTCTATTTGCTTCTTTACCTAACGAAACGTTGTCCAAAAGCTAAGCTAGCAAGTTAATACATCGTAGAACACTAAATAGAGTATAACGGTCCAACTTGATGCCTTAGGAATGCTCAGTTCTATGCGTAGACATGTTTTTCACGTTTCGTGTAATTTTGAACTTAACTTGGTCTATTGGCTTTTTTACCTAACGAAGCGTTGTCCAAAAGCTAAGCTAGCAAGTTAATACATCGTAGAACACTAAATAGAGTATAATGTCCAACTTGATGCCTTAAGAATGCTCAGTTCTATGCGTAGACATGTTTTTCTCGTTTCGTGTAATTTTGAACTTAACTTGGTCTATTGGATTCTTTACCCAACGAAACGTTGTCCAAAAGCTAAAATAGCAAGTTAAGACTTTTAAGAACACTAAATATAGTATAACGGTCCAATTTGATGCCTTAGGAATGCTCAGTTCTATGCATAGGCAAGTTTTTCACGTTTCGTGTAATTTTGAACTTAACTTGGTCTATTGGCTTCTTTACCTAACGAAACGTTGTCCAAAAGCTTAGCTAGCAAGTTAATACATCGTAGAACACTAAATAGAGTATAACTGTCCAACTTGATGCCATAGGAATGCTCAGTTCTATGCGTAGACATGTTTTTCACGTTTCGTGTAATTTTGAACTTAACTTGGTCTATTGGCTTCTTTACCTAACGAAACGTTGTCCAAAAGCTAATCTAGCAAGTTAATACATCGTAGAACACTAAATAGAGTATAACGTCCAACTTGATGCTGTTGGACCTATGGTCCTATATGTCTAATTTTGATGATATTAAATCATTTATAAATGATAATGAAACATTAAAGCAATATTTGATTTATATGAATTGAATTTAAATGACTATATATTTTTGAGATAGTGCTGGAAATTAAGGTTTGAAAACAAACATACATGAACTAAGTTAGAGCATTAATTTTCCAATTATCATATCTTAACCAACTTAGGTCGAAATGACTTGAAACTTGAACCACATGCACATGAAGGCTTAATATATGTTCTAGGACTATAATCATGAGAAATTAAGTGCATCACATATATATTTGGTCATATGCTTAAATTCCGCCAAAACTAGGTTTTACCTAATTTTGTGCATATGTGTTCTTTGTGAACGTGGTGAACCAAATGAACTCCGATTTGAATGAAATTTCGTATGCATCTTAGTTTCATCACTATGAACATATTTGATTTAGTAAAGTTCAAGAGAAAAGGCCATTTACACTGAGTTTGCAAAATGACTTTGAATTTACACTTAAAATTTATCGGTTTCACTATTAGTGATCAAATTGCTTGGTTGAGTGACCAAACGATTTCCGATTGGTTGAGCTTACATGCAATTGGGGAGTTCTACCTCCTATTTCCTTGTAGGTTAATCATCATTGTGGTCTCATATGGCTCAGAATTCAGTATGTTCAAGAGTGGTCGAAGTCCAGTTTCTAAGAATGAGCTTGGAGCTCTAGGAAACTATGAAAAATCCTATATTTGCCAACTTTCCACTAAGGCACTTAATCAAGTTGAATGAATCAAACATTGAGGCTATTGGTTGTGGTCTTCATGGAGATACAACTCTTTTCAATCATATGAGACAAACCTTGTCCTCTCTATCATTAGTGATATATTCTTGTTTGACATTTTCACTCAAGACATGTGCTACCAAGAAAGTTATGTTGGTGCAATCAAACAAGATCCTTGACATTTTCACTCAAGACATGTGCTACCAAGAAAGTTAGGTTGGTGCAATCAAACAAGATCCTTGACATTTTCACTCCAGACATGTGCTACCAAGAAAGTTATGTTGGTGCAATCAAACAAGATCCTTGACATTTTCACTCAAGACATGTGCTACCAAGAAAGTTATGTTGGTGCAATCAAACAAGATCCTTGACTAAGGGATCACTTTTGAAGTCTTTGATTCAAAATGAAGGGACAAGATGGCATAGTACAATCTACATCCATGGCTGAGAATTAAAGAGAGTTTGAATGGTCAAGATTTGAAGACATACATTGATCAAATGGTTGTGCATAAGACAACTTTCTTGCTTGCAATTTTTGACTTAAAAAAAGGAGCATGTGCAACGTCTATATGCTCTATGGTGGAGATTTGTTTGCTCAAATCATCAATGACCAAGATTAGGAGCTGCAATGGATGGTAGAGATCAACTCTTGAAGTTTGATCCAATGGCTACAAGCATAGGAGAGAATTGCCTTTAAAAGAGGATCTTCCCTTTCATACAACTTGGAGAAGCAAATTGAAAAATTATCCTTGAGATAAACCTCTTGCTATCAAGTTCATCAATCATCAAGCCTTCTTGCTATTTGCTACAACAATCTTCTCCAATACAAGCCTCTACAATCAAGGACTTCTCACTACTCTTGCTTTTGCAAAAGGGAAGTTCCTATATCCTTTAGGCTTTGTTTACTTACAATCTAAACCTCTCTTGTTCTTAAAATCCTATCTTTGAGAGTGTTGCTGTAATCTTGAGAGTTCCATACCAAATACCTTTGAGGTAACCTGTGAGAACCTTGGCTGAAAATCCCATTGAGAAATTCCCTTTGTTAGGGGAAATTGTAAACATTGAAGTTTGAGGGAGTTCTTAGAAACCCTTGGTGTAAGGAGTTTTGTGGGTCTCTTAAAACCACACCTTAGTGGAGTTGGAAAAATCCTAGGTTGGTGAATCTAGGTAGTAGACGTAGGAGAAGGGTCTCCGAACTACTATAAATCGCTGTGTTGATTTCTTTGTTTACTTGTTTATATTTACTACTTGTTTCAAACTGCAGGATTTTCAAAACCCTAATCTGTCCGAGATTAGCAGACTGCCTTAAACTTTGAATTTTGATCTGAAATTTTGATATAGTGTTTATTAAGGTGTTGTGACATTGCATATAAAATTTCGTTGCATTTTGACATCATTTGATAGGTAAAATCTGAGTTGAAAAATCTGTGTGCAGTGTGTTGCTTGAAAATCTGTTTTGTGCAATTCTTGATTATTTGATATTTGGTCATTCACTATATTGTATCACATCTTGCATTGGATTGAATATTGATTAGGAAAATCATTAGAGTCCAAATTTGTGTGCTACTTGTTAATTGCCATTAATTTGTTTAAATTGAAAAAGGGATTCCAATTGGAATTTGGGGACACAATTCACCCCCCCTCTTGTGTTAAAACTCGATCCGTCAGATGCCTTAGGAATGCTCAGTTCTATGCATAGACATGTTTTTCTCGTTTCGTGCAATTTTGAACATAACTTGGTCTATTGGCTTCTTTACCTAACGAAACGTTGTCCAAAAGCAAAACTAGCAAGTTAAGACTTCTAAGAACACTAAATAGAGTGTAACGGTCCAATTTGAAGCCTTAGGAATGCTCAATTCTATGCATAGACGAATTTTTCACGTTTCGTGCAATTTTGAACCGAACTTGGTCTATTTGCTTCTTTACCTAACGAAACGTTGTCCAAAAGCTAAGCTAGCAAGTTAATACATCGTAGAACACTAAATAGAGTATAACGTCCAACTTGATGCCTTAGGAATGCTCAGTTCTATGCGTAGACATGTTTTTCTCGTTTCATGCAATTTTGAACATAACTTGGTCTATTGGCTTCTTTACCTAACGAAACATTGTCCAAAAGCAAAACTAGCAAGTTAAGACTTCTAAGAACACTAAATAGAGTGTAACGGTCCAATTTGATGCCTTAGGAATGCTCAATTCTATGCATAGACGAATTTTTCACGTTTCGTGCAATTTTGAACCGAACTTGGTCTATTGGCTTCTTTACCTAACGAAACGTTGTCCAAAAGCTAAGCTAGAAAGTTAATACATCGTAGAACACTAAATAGAGTATAACGTCGAACTTGATGCCTTAGGAATGCTCAGTTCTATGCGTAAACATGTTTTTCTCGTTTCGTGCAATTTTGAAATTAACTCGCTCTATTGGCTTCTTTACCCAACGAAACGTTGTCCAAAAGCTAAACTTGCAAGTTAAGACTTTTAAGAACACTAAATATAGTATAACGGTCCAATTTGATGCCTTAGGAATGCTCAGTTCTATGAATAGGCAAGTTTTTCACGTTTCGTGTAATTTTGAACTTAACTTGGTCTATTGGCTTCTTTACCTAACGAAACGTTGTCCAAAAGCTAAGCTAGCAAGTTAATACATCGTAGAACACTAAATAGAGTATAACTGTCCAACTTGATGCCATAGGAATGCTCAGTTCTATGCGTAGACATGTTTTTCACGTTTCGTGTAATTTTGAACTTAACTTGGTCTATTGGCTTCTTTACCTAACGAAACGTTGTCCAAAAGCTAATCTAGCAAGTTAATACATCGTAGAACACTAAATAGAGTATAACGTCCAACTTGATGCCTTAGGAATGCTCAGTTCTATGCATAGACATGTTTTTCTCGTTTCGTGCAATTTTGAACATAACTTGGTCTATTGGCTTCTTTACCTAACGAAACGTTGTCCAAAAGCGAAACTAGCAAGTTAAGACTTCTAAGAACACTAAATAGAGTGTAACGGTCCAATTTGAAGCCTTAGGAATGCTCAATTCTATGCATAGACGAATTTTTCACGTTTCGTGCAATTTTGAACCGAACTTGGTCTATTTGCTTCTTTACCTAACGAAACGTTGTCCAAAAGCTAAGCTAGCAAGTTAATACATCGTAGAACACTAAATAGAGTATAACGTCCAACTTGATGCCTTAGGAATGCTCAGTTCTATGCGTAGACATGTTTTTCTCGTTTCATGCAATTTTGAACATAACTTGGTCTATTGGCTTCTTTACCTAACGAAACATTGTCCAAAAGCAAAACTAGCAAGTTAAGACTTCTAAGAACACTAAATAGAGTGTAACGGTCCAATTTGATGCCTTAGGAATGCTCAATTCTATGCATAGACGAATTTTTCACGTTTCGTGCAATTTTGAACCGAACTTGGTCTATTGGCTTCTTTACCTAACGAAACGTTGTCCAAAAGCTAAGCTAGAAAGTTAATACATCGTAGAACACTAAATAGAGTATAACGTCGAACTTGATGCCTTAGGAATGCTCAGTTCTATGCGTAAACATGTTTTTCTCGTTTCGTGCAATTTTGAAATTAACTCGCTCTATTGGCTTCTTTACCCAACGAAACGTTGTCCAAAAGCTAAACTTCCAAGTTAAGACTTTTAAGAACACTAAATATAGTATAACGGTCCAATTTGATGCCTTAGAAATGCTCAGTTCTATGAATAGGCAAGTTTTTCACGTTTCGTGTAATTTTGAACTTAACTTGGTCTATTGGCTTCTTTACCTAACGAAACGTTGTCCAAAAGCTAAGCTAGCAAGTTAATACATCGTAGAACACTAAATAGAGTATAACTGTCCAACTTGATGCCATAGGAATGCTCAGTTCTATGCGTAGACATGTTTTTCACGTTTCGTGTAATTTTGAACTTAACTTGGTCTATTGGCTTCTTTACCTAACGAAACGTTGTCCAAAACCTAATCTAGCAAGTTAATACATCGTAGAACACTAAATAGAGTATAACGTCCAACTTGATGCCTTAGGAATGCTCAGTTCTATGCATAGACATGTTTTTCTCGTTTCGTGCAATTTTGAACATAACTTGGTCTATTGGCTTCTTTACCTAACGAAACGTTGTCCAAAAGCAAAACTAGTAAGTTAAGACTTCTAAGAACACTAAATAGAGTGTAACGGTCCAATTTGAAGCCTTAGGAATGCTCAATTCTATGCATAGACGAATTTTTCACGTTTCGTGCAATTTTGAACCAAACTTGGTCTATTTGCTTCTTTACCTAACGAAACGTTGTCCAAAAGCTAAGCTAGCAAGTTAATACATCGTAGAACACTAAATAGAGTATAACGTCCAACTTGATGCCTTAGGAATGCTCAGTTCTATGCGTAGACATGTTTTTCTCGTTTCATGCAATTTTGAACATAACTTGGTCTATTGGCTTCTTTACCTAACGAAACGTTGTCCAAAAGCAAAACTAGCAAGTTAAGACTTCTAAGAACACTAAATAGAGTGTAACGGTCCAATTTGATGCCTTAGGAATGCTCAATGCTATGCATAGACGAATTTTTCACGTTTCGTGCAATTTTGAACCGAACTTGGTCTATTTGCTTCTTTACCTAACGAAACGTTGTCCAAAAGCTAAGCTAGCAAGTTAATACATCGTAGAACACTAAATAGAGTATAACGTCCAGCTTGATGCCTTAGGAATGCTCAGTTCTATGCGTAGACATGTTTTTCTCGTTTCGTGCAATTTTGAACATAACTTGGTCTATTGGCTTCTTTACCTAACGAAACGTTGTCCAAAAGCGAAACTAGCAAGTTAAGACTTCAAAGAACACTAAATAGAGTGTAACGGTCCAATTTGATGCCTTAGGAATGCTCAATTCTATGCATAGACGAATTTTTCACGTTTCGTGCAATTTTGAACCGAACTTGGTCTATTTGCTTCTTTACCTAACGAAACGTTGTCCAAAAGCTAAGCTAGCAAGTTAATACATCGTAGAACACTAAATAGAGTATATCGTCTAACTTGATGCCTTAGGAATGCTCAGTTCTATGCGTAGACATGTTTTTCTCGTTTCGTGCAATTTTGAACATAACTTGGTCTATTGGCTTCTTTACCTAACGAAACGTTGTCCAAAAGCTAAACTAGCAAGTTAAGACTTCTAAGAACACTAAATAGAGTGTAACGATCCAATTTGATGCCTTAGGAATGCTCAATTCTATGCACTAGATGAGTTTTTCACGTTTCGTGCAATTTTGAACCGAACTTGGTGTATTGGGTTCTTTACCTAACGAAACGTTGTCCAAAAGCTAAACTAGCAAGTTAAGACTTCTAAGAACGCTAAATAGAGTCTAACGGTCCAATTTGATGCCTTAGAAATGCTCAATTCTATGCATAGACAACTTTTTCACATTTCGTGCAATTTTGAACTTAACTTGGTCTATTGGCTTCTTTACCTAACGAAGCGTTATCCAATAGCTAAACTAGCAAGTTAAGATTTCTAAGAACACTAAATAGAGCATAACGCTCCAATTTGATGCCTTAGGAATGATCAGTTTTATGCATGTAAAAGTTTTTCACGTTTTGTGTAATTTTGAACTTAACATGGTCTATTGGCTTCTTTACCTAAAGAAACGTTGTCCAAAAGCTAAGCTAGCAAGTTAATACATCGTAGAACACTAAATAGAGTATATCGTCTAACTTGATGCCTTAGGAATGCTCAGTTCTATGCGTAGACATGTTTTTCTCGTTTCGTGCAATTTTGAACATAACTTGGTCTATTGGCTTCTTTACCTAACGAAACGTTGTCCAAAAGCTAAACTAGCAAGTTAAGACTTCTAAGAACACTAAATAGAGTGTAACGATCCAATTTGATGCCTTAGGAATGCTCAATTCTATGCACTAGATGAGTTTTTCACGTTTCGTGCAATTTTGAACCGAACTTGGTGTATTGGCTTCTTTACCTAACGAAACGTTGTCCAAAAGCTAAACTAGCAAGTTAAGACTTCTAAGAACGCTAAATAGAGTCTAACGGTCCAATTTGATGCCTTAGAAATGCTCAATTCTATGCATAGACAACTTTTTCACATTTCGTGCAATTTTGAACTTAACTTGGTCTATTGGCTTCTTTACCTAACGAAGCGTTATCCAATAGCTAAACTAGCAAGTTAAGATTTCTAAGAACACTAAATAGAGCATAACACTCCAATTTGATGCCTTAGGAATGATCAGTTTTATGCATGTAAAAGTTTTTCACGTTTTGTGTAATTTTGAACTTAACATGGTCTATTGGCTTCTTTACCTAAAGAAACGTTGTCCAAAAGCTAAGCTAGCAAGTTAATACATCGTAGAACACTAAATAGAGTATAACGTCCAACTTGATGCCTTAGGAATGCTCAGTTCTATGCGTAGACATGTTTTTCTCGTTTCGTGCAACTTTGAACATAACTTGGTCTATTGGCTTCTTTAACTAACGAAACGTTGTCCAAAAGCTAAACTAGAAGGTTAGGACATCTAATAACACTAAATAGAGTGTAACGGTCCAATTTGATGCCTTAGGAATGCTCAATTCTATGCATAGACGAGTTTTTCACGTTTCGTGCAATTTTGAACCGAACTTGGTCTATTTGCTTCTTTCCCTAACGAAACGTTGTCGAAAAGCTAAGCTAGCAAGTTAATACATCGTAGAACACTAAATAGAGTATAACGTCGAGCTTGATGCCTTAGGAATGCTCAGTTCTATGCGTAGGCATGTTTTTCTCGTTTCGTGCAATTTTGAACTTAACTTGGTCTATTGGCTTCTTTACCCAACGAAACATTGTCCAAAAGCTAAACTTGCAAGTTAAGACTTTTAAGAACACTAAATATAGTATAACGGTCGAATTTGATGCCTTAGAAATTCTCAGTTCTATGAATAGGCAAGTTTTTCACGTTTCGTGTAATTTTGAGCTTAACTTGGTCTATTGGCTTCTTTACCTAACGAAACATTGTCCAAAAGCTAAGCTAGCAAGTTAATACATCGTAGAACACTAAATAGAGTATAAAGGTCCAACTTGATGCCTTAGAAATGCTTAGTTCTATGCGTAGACATGTTTTTCACGTTTCGTGTAATTTTGAAATTAACTTGGTCTATTGGCTTCATTACCTAACGAAACGTTGTCCAAAAGCGAAGCTAGCAAGTTAATACATCGTAGAACACTAAATTGAGTATAACGTCCAACTTGATGCCTTAAGAATGCTCAGTTCTATGCGTAGACATGTTTTTCTCGTTTCGTGCAATTTTGAACTTAACTTGGTCTATTGGATTCTTTACCCAACGAAACGTTGTCCAAAAGCTAAACTAGCAAGTTAAGACTTTTAAGAACACTAAATAGTGTATAACGGTCCAATTTGATGCCTTAGGAATGCTCAGTTCTATGCATAGGCAAGTTTTTCACATTTCGTGTAATTTTGAACTTAACTTGGTCTATTGGCTTCTTTACCTAACGAAACATTGTCCAAAAGCTAAGCTAGCAAGTTAATACATCGTAGAACACTAAATATAGTATAACGTCCAACTTGATGCCTTAGAAATGCTCAGTTATATGCGTAGACATGTTTTTTTCGTTTCGTGCAATTTTGAACATAACTTGGTCTATTGGCTTCTTTACCTAACGAAACGTTGTCCAAAAGCTAAACTAGAAGGTTAAGACTTCTAAGAACACTAAATAGAGTGTAACGGTCCAATTTGATGCCTTAGGAATGCTCAATTCTATGCATAGACGAGTTTTTCACGTTTCGTGCAATTTTGAACCGAACTTGGTCTATTTGCTTCTTTCCCTAACGAAACGTTGTCGAAAAGCTAAGCTAGCAAGTTAATACATCGTAGAACACTAAATAGAGAGTAACGTCGAACTTGATGCCTTAGGAATGCTCAGTTCTATGCGTATACATGTTTTTCTCGTTTCGTGCAATTTTGAACTTAACTCGGTCTATTGGCTTCTTTACCCAACGAAACGTTGTCCAAAAGCTAAACTTGCAAGTTAAGACTTTTAAGAACACTAAATATAGTATAACGGTCCAATTTGATGCCTTAGGAATGCTCAGTTCTATGCATAGGCAAGTTTTTCACGTTTCGTGTAATTTTGAACTTAACTTGGTCTATTGGCTTCTTTACCTAACGAAACGTTGTCCAAAAGCTAAGCTAGCAAGTTAATACATCGTAGAACACTAAATAGAGTATAACGGTCCAACTTGATGCCTTAGGAATGCTCAGTTCTATGCGTAGACATGTTTTTCACGTTTCGTGTAATTTTGAACTTAACTTGGTCTATTGGCTTCTTTACCTAACGAAACGTTGTCCAAAACCTAAGCTAGCAAGTTAATACATCGTAGAACACTAAATAGAGTATAACGTCCAACTTGATGCCTTAGTAATGCTCAGTTCTATGCGTAGACATGTTTTTCTCGTTTCGTGCAATTTTGAACTTAACTTGGTCTATTGGATTCTTTACCCAACAAAACGTTGTCCAAAAGCTAAACTAGCAAGTTAAGACTTTTAAGAACAGTAAATAGTGTATAACGGTCCAATTTGATGCCTTAGGAATGCTCAGTTCTATGCATAGGCAAGTTTTTCACATTTCGTGTAATTTTGAACTTAACATGGTCTATTGGCTTCTTTACCTAACGAAACATTGTCCAAAAGCTAAGCTAGCAAGTTAATACATCGTAGAACACTAAATATAGTATAACGTCCAACTTGATGCCTTAGAAATGCTCAGTTCTATGCGTAGACATGTTTTTTTCGTTTCGTGCAATTTTGAACATAACTTGGTCTATTGGCTTCTTTACCTAACGAAACGTTGTCCAAAAGCTAAACTAGAAGGTTAAGACTTCTAAGAACACTAAATAGAGTGTAACGGTCCAATTTGATGCCTTAGGAATGCTCAATTCTATGCATAGACGAGTTTTTCACGTTTCGTGCAATTTTGAACCGAACTTGGTCTATTTGCTTCTTTCCCTAACGAAACGTTGTCGAAAAGCTAAGCTAGCAAGTTAATACATCGTAGAACACTAAATAGAGAGTAACGTCGAACTTGATGCCTTAGGAATGCTCAGTTCTATGCGTATACATGTTTTTCTCGTTTCGTGCAATTTTGAACTTAACTCGGTCTATTGGCTTCTTTACCCAACGAAACGTTGTCCAAAAGCTAAACTTGCAAGTTAAGACTTTTAAGAACACTAAATATAGTATAACGGTCCAATTTGATGCCTTAGGAATGCTCAGTTCTATGCATAGGCAAGTTTTTCACGTTTCGTGTAATTTTGAACTTAACTTGGTCTATTGGCTTCTTTACCTAACGAAACGTTGTCCAAAAGCTAAGCTAGCAAGTTAATACATCGTAGAACACTAAATAGAGTATAACGGTCCAACTTGATGCCTTAGGAATGCTCAGTTCTATGCGTAGACATGTTTTTCACGTTTCGTGTAATTTTGAACTTAACTTGGTCTATTGGCTTCTTTGCCTAACGAAACGTTGTCCAAAACCTAAGCTAGCAAGTTAATACATCGTAGAACACTAAATAGAGTATAACGTCCAACTTGATGCCTTAGTAATGCTCAGTTCTATGCGTAGACATGTTTTTCTCGTTTCGTGCAATTTTGAACATAACTTGGTCTATTGGCTTCTTTGCCCAACGAAACGTTGTCCAAAAGCAAAACTGGCAAGTTAAGACTTCTAAGAACACTAAATAGAGTGTAACGGTCCAATTTGATGCCTTAGGAATGCTCAATTCTATGCATGGACGAATTTTTCACGTTTCGTGCAATTTTGAACCGAACTTGGTCTATTTGCTTCTTTACCTAACGAAACGTTGTCCAAAAGCTAAGCTAGCAAGTTAATACATCGTAGAACACTAAATAGAGTATAACGTCCAACTTGATGCCTTAGGAATGCTCAGTTCTATGCGTAGACATGTTTTTCTCGTTTCGTGCAATTTTGAACATAACTTGGTCTATTGGCTTCTTTACCTAACGAAACGTTGTCCAGAAGCTAAACTAGCAAGTTAAGACTTCTAAGAACACTAAATAGAGTGTAACGATCCAATTTGATGCCTTAGGAATGCTCAATTCTATGCATAGATGAGTTTTTTACGTTTCGTGCAATTTTGAACCGAACTTGGTCTATTGGCTTCTTTACCTAACGAAACGTTGTCCAAAAGCTAAACTACCAAGTTAAGACTTCTAAGAACGCTAAATAGAGTATAACGGTCCAATTTGATGCCTTAGGAATGTTCAATTCTATGCATAGACAACTTTTTCACATTTCGTGCAATTTTGAACTTAACTTGGTCTATTGGCTTATTTACCTAACGAAGCGTTGTCCAATAGCTAAACTAGCAAGTTAAGATTTCTAAGAACACTAAATAGAGTATAACGCTTCAATTTGATGCCTTAGGAATGCTCAGTTTTATGCATGGAAAAGTTTTTCACGTTTCGTGTAATTTTGAACTTAACTTGGTCTATTGTCTTCTTTACCTAACGAAACGTTGTCCAAAAGCTAAGCTAGCAAGTTAATACATCGTAGAACACTAAATAGAGTATAACGTCCAACTTGATGACTTAGGAATGCTCAGTTCTATGCGTAGACATGTTTTTCTCGTTTCGTGCAATTTTGAACATAACTTGGTCTATTGGCTTCTTTAACTAACGAAACGTTGTCCAAAAGCTAAACTAGAAGGTTAAGACTTCTAAGAACACTAAATAGAGTGTAACGGTCCAATTTGATGACTTAGGAATGCTCAATTCTATGCATAGACGAGTTTTTCATGTTTCGTGCAATTTTGAACCGAACTTGGTCTATTTGCTTCTTTCCCTAACGAAACGTTGTCGAAAAGCTAAGCTAGCAAGTTAATACATCGTAGAACACTAAATAGAGTATAACGTCGAACTTGATGCCTTAGGAATGCTCAGTTCTATGCGTAGACATGTTTTTCTCGTTTCGTGCAATTTTGAACTTAACTTGGTCTATTGGCTTCTTTACCCAACGAAACGTTGTCCAAAATCTAAACTTGCAAGTTAAGACTTTTAAGAACACTAAATATAGTATAACGGTCCAATTTGATGCCTTAGAAATTCTCAGTTCTATGAATAGGCAAATTTTTCACGTTTCGTGTAATTTTGAGCTTAACTTGGTCTATTGGCTTCTTTACCTAACGAAACGTTGTCCAAAAGCTAAGCTAGCAAGTTATTACTGTTGGACAAAGATTTTATTCTAGGGTATAAAGAACACTGTCTATTCCATCTGCAACAGATCCAAGTTGTACTGTGATCTCAGTGATTGCTTCGTGCAATTTATCTGGGTCATGAGTACTTGCTTGTCTGCCCCATGACATATATCGAACACCTTGTATGGCATATCTTGAAACCATAAGTTGCCTTTTGTAGTCTTGAACTTTGTCGGTTGCTTTTTTAAGTCTCCTTTTGGTTTCCCTCAAAGCTTCTTGTAGAGATTCGATAGTTTTCTGGGGATCGTCCTCGTATACGTCTTCCCTTATAGGGGAGAGGTTGAATCTGGGATCACCTCCACCTTCTTCTTCTTTAGAAGTAGAACCTTCATCAGTTCTAGACCTTTTTACAGGTGGAGAGTTAGGAGTATCCATCCTTGAAGATTTCTTGAGAAAGATATTGGTTTATGATGATTCTTACTTTTGAATATTTATACGAATGGAATATGAAGAGATTGTTGGACCAAGACTTAGTGTCTAGTCAACATTGTGTTTTTGATGATTGTGTATGATTGTATACTAAAATGTGTGTGAGCATGCTTTACTTGAACATATCCTAAAATGCTAGAAAACATGCTTAAATGGTTATTTGGTTAATTGTTTAATATCTTAATTGTGCATATACAAATGAAGGCTTATGCATATCTCTATGTGAATTTGGTATCTATATATTTTTGAGATAGTGCTGGAAATTAAGTTTTGAAAATAAATATACATGGACTAAGTTAGGGTATTAATCTTCTAATGATCATAATTTATCTTACTTAGGTCCAAATTACTTGAAACTTGAACCACATGCACATGAAGGTTTAATATATGTTCTAGGACTATAATCATGAGAAATTAAGTGCATCACATATATATTTGGTCATATGCTTAAATTCCGCCAAAACTAGGTTTTACCTAATTTTGTGCATATGTGTTCTTTGTGAACGTAGTGAACCAAATGAACTCCGATTTAAATGAAATTTCGTGTGCATCTTAGTTTCATCACTATGAACATATTTGATTTAGTAAAGTTCAAGAAAAAAAGGTCATTTACACTGAGTTTGCAAAATGACTTTGAATTTACACTTAGAATTTATCGGTTTCACTATTAGTGATCAAATTGCTTGGTTGAGTGACCAAACGATTTCCGATTGTTATGAAATTTTATGTGGACATTCTAATATATATAAAATGATTTATCATGCAGTAATACGAATTTTCTGGGTTGTTTTTCTAATGTAATTAACCTATGCGCTCTATATGAAGCTCTTTGAGCTTACATGCAATTGGGGAGTTCTACCTCCTATTTCTTTGTAGGTTAATCATCATGAGGATGTTATATCACTCAGAATTCAGTTTGCTCAAGTGAATTGAAGTCCGGTTTTCAAGTATGAGCTTGGATCTCTAGAAAACCAAGAAAAACCTATGTTCATCAACCTTCCACTAAGGCATTTTGATTGATGTTTGGAATTAGCCTTGGAGCTGTATAATATGGATATATTGGTGCTGCCAAATTCAGAGTTTGAAGTCAAGATTGGAGGGACATGTTTGGTCATGTGAAGGATCTCTTATCTTCATCAAACAAGATCTTGCACATGCTTCCTTTATTGAGGTCAATGATAAGATTTTTGTGAGAAGAAAATTGATGAAGCTAAAGGACAAATGCAATGGTTGAAATTTGTAAGAGATGAGAAAGTATATTTTGCAACTAGACAAGACTTAGATTATGAAGATATTCTTGAAGACTACAAGCTCCAACGGTACACTAATCTATGGCCGAGATTGAATTGTTTTGAATTATGAATGGATCAGATTACAACAAGACTTGAAGGGTTAAGATGACCATTTAAAAGGTGAATCCAATGGTTGTGCATAAGACCATATTCTTGCTTGCAATTTTTGACTTAAAAAAAAGATCTTACTTGATTTTTGGAGTCAAAGATGGTTGCAAGTTGCTACACATTTTGTAGGAAATCATTGGAGATACCAAGGCCAAGATTTGGTGTAAGTTTGATCAAATGGTCAAAGATGACAAAATTGTTGGAGATACCAAGGTCAAGATTTGGTGCAAGTTTGATCAAATTGTCAAGATGGCTGCAAGTGCACATGACAACTCAAATCTTGGAAAGCTAGACTTAGAAAATCATGCAAGTGCAACGGCTACATATTGCAAGGTTGAGATTTAATGATCTATTCATTCAATGGCCAAGATTTGCACATGTAATTGAAGGTCGAGATTTGAAGATAGAAAAAGATCCAATGGTGGAAATCACAAGAGCTTGGTAAATTATAAAGAGGGGTTCTTCCTCATTCCAACTTGGAGAAGCCAAAATTATATTGAAGAAATTCTTGCTCTCAAAGCTTTCAAGCTAGTTTGTGCCATTGAATCCAAGCTTCTACCCAAGCCACTCTAAAGGCTTCCTCACTATTTTGCTTTTGCAAAGAGGGAGTGCTTCTCATTTGGCTTCTTATTTTCAGATTCGAAAATCCTCATTATTCTTCATTTTCTATCCAACCCGTGAGGTGATATTGTGATTCTTGAGTGTTCCTCAACCCTATTTGCTTAGTGCAAACCTTGAGTGAACCATTTATACCGAACACTTGTAAAAGTCCCTTCATTGGGCAAAAACCTTGTTGAGGTTGAGTTTAAGGGAGTGCTTGAAACCCTTGGTTGTAAAGTTTGAAGATTGTCTTGAAATCTTCAGTTTTAAGGGTGACCTAAAAACCCTTGTGAGTTTTGTGGAGCTCTTGAGAAAACCACATCCTTAGTGGAGGTTGGAAAATCCTAGGTTGGTGAACCTAGGTAGTAGATGTAGGAGAAGAGTCTCCGAACTACTATAAATTGCTGTGTGGACTTTCTTGATTGCATTGCTTGCTTGTTGATTGATTAAGTGTTTTGATTGCAGAATTTTCTGAACCACTAGTCTGTCCGTGCACTGTTCACATAGCTAAACTTTGAATTTTAATCTGAATTTTTGATATAGTATTCATTAGGGTGTTGTGATACTGCATACCAAATTTCATTGAATTCTGACTTGATTTGCTAGGTGAAATTTGAGTTGTAAAATCTGTGCGCAGTGTGTTGTTTGAAAAAATCTGTTTTTGCAATTCCTTGATTATTTGAAAATTGATCATTCACCATATTGTATCACATCTTGCATTGAAATGAATGTTGATTAGGATAATCATTAGAGTTCAAATTTGTGTGCTAATTGTTAATTGACATTCATTTCCTTTTAAATTATAAAAAGACATTCCTATCGGAATTTGGGGACACAATTCACCCCCCCTCTTGTGTTAATTACGATCCATCAATTACATCGTAGAACACTAAATAGAGTATAACGGTCCAACTTGATGCCTTAGGAATGCTCCGTTCTATGCGTAGACATGTTTTTCACGTTTCGTGTAATTTTGAACTTAACTTGGTCTATTGGCTTTTTTACCTAACGAAGCGTTGTCCAAAAGCTAAGCTAGCAAGTTAATACATCGTAGAACACTAAATTGAGTATAACGTCCAACTTGATGCCTTAAGAATGCTCAGTTCTATGCGTAGACATGTTTTTCTCGTTTCGTGCAATTTTGAACTTAACTTGGTCTATTAGATTCTTTACCCAACGAAACGTTGTTCAAAAGCTAAACTAGCAAGTTAAGACTTTTAAGAACACTAAATATAGTATAACGGTCGAACTTGATGCCTTAGGAATGCTCAGTTCTATGCGTAGACATGTTTTTCACGTTTCGTGTAATTTTGAACTTAACTTGGTCTATTGGCTTCTTTACCTAACGAAACGTTGTCCAAAAGCTAAGCTAGCAAGTTAATACATCGTAGAACACTAAATAGAGTATAACGTCCAACTTGATGCCTTAGGAATGCTCAGTTCTATGCGTAGACATGTTTTTCTCGTTTCGTGCAATTTTGAACATAACTTGGTCTATTGGCTTCTTTACCTAACGAAACGTTGTCCAAAAGCAAAACTAGCAAGTTAAGACTTCTAAGAACACTAAATAGAGTGTAACGGTCCAATTTGAAGCCTTAGGAATGCTCAATTCTATGCATAGACGAATTTTTCACGTTTCGTGCAATTTTGAACCGAACTTGGTCTATTTGTTTCTTTACCTAACGAAACGTTGTCCAAAAGCTAAGCTAGCAAGTTAATACATCGTAGAACACTAAATAGAGTATAACGTCCAACTTGATGCCTTAGGAATGCTCAGTTCTATGCGTAGACATGTTTTTCTCGTTTCGTGCAATTTTGAACATAACTTGGTCAATTGGCTTCTTTACCTAACGAAACGTTGTCCAAAAGCTAAACTAGCAAGTTAAGACTTCTAAGAACACTAAATAGAGTGTAACGATCCAATTTGATGCCTTAGGAATGCTCAATTCTATGCATAGATGAGTTTTTCATGTTTCGTGCAATTTTGAACCGAACTTGGTCTATTGGCTTCTTTACTTAACGAAACGTTGTCCAAAAGCTAAACTAGCAAGTTAACACTTCTAAGAACGCTAAATAGAGTATAACGGTCCAATTTGATGCCTTAGGAATGCTCAATTCTATGCATAGACGAGTTTTTCACGTTTCGTGCAATTTTGAACCGAACTTGGTCTATTTGCTTCTTTCCCTAACGAAACGTTGTCGAAAAGCTAAGCTAGCACGTTAATACATCTTAGAACACTAAATAGAGTATAACGTCGAACTTGATGCCTTAGGAATGCTCAGTTCTATGCGTAGACATGTTTTTCTCGTTTCGTGCAATTTTGAACATAACTTGGTCTATTGGCTTCTTTAACAAACGAAACGTTGTCCAAAAGCTAAACTAGAAGGTTAAGACTTCTAAGAACACTAAATAGAGTGTAACGGTCCAATTTGATGCCTTAGGAATGCTCAATTCTATGCATAGACGAGTTTTTCACGTTTCGTGCAATTTTGAACCGAACTTGGTCTATTTGCTTCTTTCCCTAACGAAACGTTGTCGAAAAGCTAAGCTAGCACGTTAATACATCTTAGAACACTAAATAGAGTATAACGTCGAACTTGATGCCTTAGGAATGCTCAGTTCTATGCGTAGACATGTTTTTCTCGTTTCGTGCAATTTTGAACTTAACTTGGTCTATTGGCTTCATTACCCAACGAAACGTTGTCCAAAAGCTAAACTTGCAAGTTAAGACTTTTAAGAACACTAAATATAGTATAACGGTCCAATTTGATGCCTTAGAAATTCTCAGTTCTATGAATAGGCAAGTTTTTCACGTTTCGTGTAATTTTGAGCTTAACTTGGTCTATTGGCTTCTTTACCTAACGAAATGTTGTCCAAAAGCTAAGATAGCAAGTTAATACATCGTAGAACACTAAATAGAGTATAACGGTCCAACTTGATGCCTTAGGAATGCTCAGTTCTATGCGTAGACATGTTTTTCACGTTTCGTGTAATTTTGAACTTAACTTGGTCTATTGGCTTCTTTACCTAACGAAACGTTGTCCAAAAGCTAAGCTAGCAAGTTAATACATCGTAGAACACTAAATAGAGTATAACGTCCAACTTGATGCCTTAAGAATGCTCAGTTCTATGCGTAGACATGTTTTTCTTGTTTCGTGCAATTTTGAACTTAACTTGGTCTATTGGATTCTTTACCCAACGAAACGTTGTCCAAAAGCTAAACTAGCAAGTTAAGACTTTTAAGAACACTAAATATAGTATAACGGTCCAATTTGATGCCTTAGGAATGCTCAGTTCTATGCATAGGCAAGTTTCTCACGTTTCGTGTAATTTTGAACTTAACTTGGTCTATTGGCTTCTTTACCTAACGAAACGTTGTCCAAAAGCTAAGCTAGCAAGTTAATACATCGTAGAACACTAAATAGAGTATAACGTCCAACTTGATGCCTTAGGAATGCTCAGTTCTATGCGTAGACATGTTTTTCTCGTTTCGTGCAATTTTGAACATAACTTGGTCTATTGGCTTCTTTACCTAACGAAACGTTGTCCAAAAGCTAAACTAGCAAGTTAAGACTTTTAAAAACACTAAATAGAGTGTAACAATCCAATTTGATGCCTTAGGAATGCTCAATTATATGCATAGACGAGTTTTTCACGTTTCGTGCAATTTTGAACCGAACTTGGTATATTTGCTTCTTTACCTAACGAAACGTTGTCCAAAAGCTAAGCTAGCAATTTAATACATCGTAGAACACTAAATAGAGTATAACGTCCAACTTGATGCCTTAGGAATGCTCAGTTCTATGCGTAGACATGTTTTTCTCGTTTCGTGCAATTTTGAACTTAACTTGGTCTATTGGCTTCTTTACCCCAACGAAACGTTCTCCAAAAGCTAAACTAGCAAGTTAAGACTTTTAAGAACACTAAATATAGTATAACGGTCGAATTTGATGCCTTAGGAATGCTCAGTTCTATGCATAGGCAAGTTTTTCACGTTTCGTGTAATTTTGAACTTAACTTGGTCTATTGGCTTCTTTACCTAACGAAACGTTGTCCAAAAGCTAAGCTAGCAAGTTAATACATCGTAGAACACTAAATAGAGTATAACGGTCCAATTTGATGCCTTAGGAATGCTCAATTCTATGCATAGACAACTTTTTCACATTTCGTGCAATTTTGAACTTAACTTGGTCTATTGACTTCTTTACCAAACGAAGCGTTGTCCAATAGCTAAACTAGCAAGTTAAGATTTCTAAGAACACTAAATAGAGTATAACGCTCCAATTTGATGCCTTAGGAATGCTCAGTTTTATGCATGGAAAAGTTTTTCACGTTTCGTGTAATTTTGAACTTAACTTGGTTTATTGGCTTCTTTCCCTAACGAAACGTTGTCCAAAAGCTAAGCTAGCAAGTTAATACATCGTAGAACACTAAATAGAGTATAACGTCCAACTTGATGCCTTAGTAATGCTCAGTTCTATGCGTAGACATGTTTTTCTCGTTTCGTGCAATTTTGAACATAACTTGGTCTATTGGATTCTTTAACTAACGAAACGTTGTCCAAAAGCTAAACTAGAAGGTTAAGACTTCTAAGAACACTAAATAGAGTGTAACGGTCCAATTTGATGCCTTAGGAATGCTCAATTCTATGCATAGACGAGTTTTTCACGTTTCGTGCAATTTTGAACCGAACTTGGTCTATTTGCTTCTTTCCCTAACGAAACGTTGTCGAAAAGCTAAGCTAGCACGTTAATACATCTTAGAACACTAAATAGAGTATAACGTCGAACTTGATGCCTTAGGAATGCTCAGTTCTATGCGTAGACATGTTTTTCTCGTTTCGTGCAATTTTGAACTTAACTTGGTCTATTGGCTTCATTACCCAACGAAACGTTGTCCAAAAGCTAAACTTGCAAGTTAAGACTTTTAAGAACACTAAATATAGTATAACGGTCCAATTTGATGCCTTCGAAATTCTCAGTTCTATGAATAGGCAAGTTTTTCACGTTTCGTGTAATTTTGAGCTTAACTTGGTCTATTGGCTTCTTTACCTAACGAAACGTTGTCCAAAAGCTAAGCTAGCAAGTTAATACATCGTAGAACACTAAATAGAGTATAACGGTCCAACTTGATGCCTTAGGAATGCTCAGTTCTATGCGTAGACATGTTTTTCACGTTTCGTGTAATTTTGAACTTAACTTGGTCTATTGGCTTCTTTACCTAACGAAACGTTGTCCAAAAGCTAAGCTAGCAAGTTAATACATCGTAGAACACTAAATAGAGTATAACGTCCAACTTGATGCCTTAAGAATGCTCAGTTCTATGCGTAGACATGTTTTTCTTGTTTCGTGCAATTTTGAACTTAACTTGGTCTATTGGATTCTTTACCCAACGAAACGTTGTCCAAAAGCTAGACTAGCAAGTTAAGACTTTTAAGAACACTAAATATAGTATAACGGTCCAATTTGATGCCTTAGGAATGCTCAGTTCTATGCATAGGCAAGTTTCTCACGTTTCGTGTAATTTTGAACTTAACTTGGTCTATTGGCTTCTTTGCCTAACGAAACGTTGTCCAAAAGCTAAGCTAGCAAGTTAATACATCGTAGAACACTAAATAGAGTATAACGTCCAACTTGATGCCTTAGGAATGCTCAGTTCTATGCGTAGACATGTTTTTCTCGTTTCGTGCAATTTTGAACATAACTTGGTCTATTGGCTTCTTCACCTAACGAAACGTTGTCCAAAAGCTAAACTAGCAAGTTAAGACTTCTAAAAACACTAAATAGAGTGTAACAATCCAATTTGATGCCTTAGGAATGCTCAATTATATGCATAGACGAGTTTTTCACGTTTCGTGCAATTTTGAACCGAACTTGGTATATTTGCTTCTTTACCTAACGAAACGTTGTCCAAAAGCTAAGCTAGCAATTTAATACATCGTAGAACACTAAATAGAGTATAACGTCCAACTTGATGCCTTAGGAATGCTCAGTTCTATGCGTAGACATGTTTTTCTCGTTTCGTGCAATTTTGAACTTAACTTGGTCTATTGGCTTCTTTACCCCAACGAAACGTTGTCCAAAAGCTAAACTAGCAAGTTAAGACTTTTAAGAACACTAAATATAGTATAACGGTCGAATTTGATGCCTTAGGAATGCTCAGTTCTATGCATAGGCAAGTTTTTCACGTTTCGTGTAATTTTGAACTTAACTTGGTCTATTGGCTTCTTTACCTAACGAAACGTTGTCCAAAAGCTAAGCTAGCAAGTTAATACATCGTAGAACACTAAATAGAGTATAACGGTCCAATTTGATGCCTTAGGAATGCTCAATTCTATGCATAGACAACTTTTTCACATTTCGTGCAATTTTGAACTTAACTTGGTCTATTGACTTCTTTACCTAACGAAGCTTTGTCCAATAGCCAAACTAGCAAGTTAAGATTTCTAAGAACACTAAATAGAGTATAACGCTCCAATTTGATGCCTTAGGAATGCTCAGTTTTATGCATGGAAAAGTTTTTCACGTTTCGTGTAATTTTGAACTTAACTTGGTTTATTGGCTTCTTTCCCTAACGAAACGTTGTCCAAAAGCTAAGCTAGCAAGTTAATACATCGTAGAACACTAAATAGAGTATAACGTCCAACTTGATGCCTTAGTAATGCTCAGTTCTATGCGTAGACATGTTTTTCTCGTTTCGTGCAATTTTGAACATAACTTGGTCTATTGGATTCTTTAACTAACGAAACGTTGTCCAAAAGCTAAACTAGAAGGTTAAGACTTCTAAGAACACTAAATAGAGTGTAACGGTCCAATTTGATGCCTTAGGAATGCTCAATTCTATGCATAGACGAGTTTTTCACGTTTCGTGCAATTTTGAACCGAACTTGGTCTATTTGCTTCTTTCCCTAACGAAACGTTGTCGAAAAGCTAAGCTAGCACGTTAATACATCTTAGAACACTAAATAGAGTATAACGTCGAACTTGATGCCTTAGGAATGCTCAGTTCTATGCGTAGACATGTTTTTCTCGTTTCGTGCAATTTTGAACTTAACTTGGTCTATTGGCTTCATTACCCAACGAAACGTTGTCCAAAAGCTAAACTTGCAAGTTAAGACTTTTAAGAACACTAAATATAGTATAACGGTCCAATTTGATGCCTTAGAAATTCTCAATTCTATGAATAGGCAAGTTTTTCACGTTTCGTGTAATTTTGAGCTTAACTTGGTCTATTGGCTTCTTTACCTAACGAAACGTTGTCCAAAAGCTAAGCTAGCAAGTTAATACATCGTAGAACACTAAATAGAGTATAACGGTCCAACTTGATGCCTTAGGAATGCTCAGTTCTATGCGTAGACATGTTTTTCACGTTTCGTGTAATTTTGAACTTAACTTGGTCTATTGGCTTCTTTACCTAACGAAACGTTGTCCAAAAGCTAAGCTAGCAAGTTAATACATCGTAGAACACTAAATAGAGTATAACGTCCAACTTGATGCCTTAAGAATGCTCAGTTCTATGCGTAGACATGTTTTTCTTGTTTCGTGCAATTTTGAACTTAACTTGGTCTATTGGATTCTTTACCCAACGAAACGTTGTCCAAAAGCTAGACTAGCAAGTTAAGACTTTTAAGAACACTAAATATAGTATAACGGTCCAATTTGATGCCTTAGGAATGCTCAGTTCTATGCATAGGCAAGTTTCTCACGTTTCGTGTAATTTTGAACTTAACTTGGTCTATTGGCTTCTTTACCTAACGAAACGTTGTCCAAAAGCTAAGCTAGCAAGTTAATACATCGTAGAACACTAAATAGAGTATAACGTCCAACTTGATGCCTTAGGAATGCTCAGTTCTATGCGTAGACATGTTTTTCTCGTTTCGTGCAATTTTGAACATAACTTGGTCTATTGGCTTCTTTACCTAACGAAACGTTGTCCAAAAGCTAAACTAGCAAGTTAAGACTTCTAAAAACACTAAATAGAGTGTAACAATCCAATTTGATGCCTTAGGAATGCTCAATTCTATGCATAGACGAGTTTTTCACATTTCGTGCAATTTTGAACCGAACTTGGTATATTTGCTTCTTTACCTAACGAAACGTTGTCCAAAAGCTAAGCTAGCAATTTAATACATCGTAGAACACTAAATAGAGTATAACGTCCAACTTGATGCCTTAGGAATGCTCAGTTCTATGCGTAGACATGTTTTTCTCGTTTCGTGCAATTTTGAACTTAACTTGGTCTATTGGCTTCTTTACCCCAACGAAACGTTGTCCAAAACCTAAACTAGCAAGTTAAGACTTTTAAGAACACTAAATATAGTATAACGGTCGAATTTGATGCCATAGGAATGCTCAGTTCTATGCATAGGCAAGTTTTTCACGTTTCGTGTAATTTTGAACTTAACTTGGTCTATTGGCTTCTTTACCTAACGAAACGTTGTCCAAAAGCTAAGCTAGCAAGTTAATACATCGTAGAACACTAAATAGAGTATAACGGTCCAACTTGATGCCTTAGGAATGCTCAGTTCTATGCTAGACATGTTTTTCACGTTTCGTGTAATTTTGAACTTAACTTGGTCTATTGACTTCTTTACCAAACGAAACGTTGTCCAAAAGCTAAACTAGAAAGTTAAGACTTCTAAGAACACTAAATAGAGTGTAACGGTCCAATTTGATGCCTTAGGAATGCTCAGTTCTATGCATAGGCAAGTTTTTCTCGTTTCGTGCAATTTTGAACTTAACTTGGTCTATTGGCTTCTTTACCTCACGAAACGTTGTCCCAAAGCTAAGCTAGCAAGTTAATACATCGTAGAACACTAAATAGAGTATAACGTCCAACTTGATGCCTTAGGAATGCTCAGTTCTATGCGTAGACATGTTTTTCACGTTTCGTGTAATTTTGAACTTAACTTGGTCTATTGGCTTCTTTACCTAACGAAACGTTGTCCAAAAGCTAAACTAGCAAGTTAAGACTTCTAATAACGCTAAATAGAGTATAACGGTCCCATTTGATGCCTTAGAAATGCTCGATTCTATGCATAGAAAACTTTTTCACGTTTAGTGTAATTTTGAACTTAACTTGGTCTATTGGCTTTTTTACCTAACGAAACGTTGTCCAAAAGCTAAAATAACAAGTTAAAACTTCTAAGAACACTAAATAGAGTATAACGGTCCAATTTGATGCCTTAGGAATGCTCAGTTCTATGCATAGACGAGTTTTTCACGTTTCGTGCAATTTTGAACCGAACTTGGTCTATTTGCTTCTTTACCTAACGAAACGTTGTCCAAAAGCTAAGCTAGCAAGTTAATACATCGTAGAACACTAAATAGAGTATAACGTCCAACTTGACGCCTTAGGAATGCTCAGTTCTATGCGTAGACATGTTTTTCTCGTTTCGTTCAATTTTGAACTTAACTTGGTCTATTGGCTTCTTTACCCAACGAAACGTTGTCCAAAAGCTAAACTAGCAAGTTAAGACTTTTAAGAACACTAAATATAGTATAACGGTCCAATTTGATGCCTTAGGAATGCTCAGTTCTATACAAAGGCAAGTTTTTGACGTTTCGTGTAATTTTGAACTTAACTTGGTCTATTGGCTTCTCTACCTAACGAAACGTTGTCCAAAAGCTAAGCTAGCAAGTTAATACAACGTAGAACACTAAATAGATTATAACGGTCCAACTTGATGCCTTAGGAATGCTCAGTTCTATGCGTAGACATGTTTTTCACGTTTCGTGTAATTTTGAACTTAACTTGGTCTATTGGCTTCTTTACCTCACGAAACGTTGTCCCAAAGCTAAGCTAGCAAGTTAATACATCGTAGAACACTAAATAGAGTATAACGTCCAACTTGATGCCTTAGGAATGCTCAGTTCTATGCGTAGACATGTTTTTCACGTTTCGTGTAATTTTGAACTTAACTTGGTCTATTGGCTTCTTTACCTAACGAAACGTTGTCCAAAAGCTAAACTAGCAAGTTAAGACTTCTAATAACGCTAAATAGAGTATAACGGTCCCATTTGATGCCTTAGAAATGCTCGATTCTATGCATAGAAAACTTTTTCACGTTTAGTGTAATTTTGAACTTAACTTGGTCTATTGGCTTTTTTACCTAACGAAACGTTGTCCAAAAGCTAAAATAACAAGTTAAAACTTCTAAGAACACTAAATAGAGTATAACGGTCCAATTTGATGCCTTAGGAATGCTCAGTTCTATGCATAGGCAAGTTTCTCACGTTTCGTGTAATTTTGAACTTAACTTGGTCTATTGGCTTCTTTACCTAACGAAACGTTGTCCAAAAGCTAAGCTAGCAAGTTAATACATCGTAGAACACTAAATAGAGTATAACGTCCAACTTGATGCCTTAGGAATGCTCAGTTCTATGCGTAGACATGTTTTTCTCGTTTCGTGCAATTTTGAACATAACTTGGTCTATTGGCTTCTTTACCTAACGAAACGTTGTCCAAAAGCTAAACTAGCAAGTTAAGACTTCTAAAAACACTAAATAGAGTGTAACAATCCAATTTGATGCCTTAGGAATGCTCAATTCTATGCATAGACGAGTTTTTCACATTTCGTGCAATTTTGAACCGAACTTGGTATATTTGCTTCTTTACCTAACGAAACGTTGTCCAAAAGCTAAGCTAGCAATTTAATACATCGTAGAACACTAAATAGAGTATAACGTCCAACTTGATGCCTTAGGAATGCTCAGTTCTATGCGTAGACATGTTTTTCTCGTTTCGTGCAATTTTGAACTTAACTTGGTCTATTGGCTTCTTTACCCCAACGAAACGTTGTCCAAAACCTAAACTAGCAAGTTAAGACTTTTAAGAACACTAAATATAGTATAACGGTCGAATTTGATGCCATAGGAATGCTCAGTTCTATGCATAGGCAAGTTTTTCACGTTTCGTGTAATTTTGAACTTAACTTGGTCTATTGGCTTCTTTACCTAACGAAACGTTGTCCAAAAGCTAAGCTAGCAAGTTAATACATCGTAGAACACTAAATAGAGTATAACGGTCCAACTTGATGCCTTAGGAATGCTCAGTTCTATGCTAGACATGTTTTTCACGTTTCGTGTAATTTTGAACTTAACTTGGTCTATTGACTTCTTTACCAAACGAAACGTTGTCCAAAAGCTAAACTAGAAAGTTAAGACTTCTAAGAACACTAAATAGAGTGTAACGGTCCAATTTGATGCCTTAGGAATGCTCAGTTCTATGCATAGGCAAGTTTTTCTCGTTTCGTGCAATTTTGAACTTAACTTGGTCTATTGGCTTCTTTACCTCACGAAACGTTGTCCCAAAGCTAAGCTAGCAAGTTAATACATCGTAGAACACTAAATAGAGTATAACGTCCAACTTGATGCCTTAGGAATGCTCAGTTCTATGCGTAGACATGTTTTTCACGTTTCGTGTAATTTTGAACTTAACTTGGTCTATTGGCTTCTTTACCTAACGAAACGTTGTCCAAAAGCTAAACTAGCAAGTTAAGACTTCTAATAACGCTAAATAGAGTATAACGGTCCCATTTGATGCCTTAGAAATGCTCGATTCTATGCATAGAAAACTTTTTCACGTTTAGTGTAATTTTGAACTTAACTTGGTCTATTGGCTTTTTACCTAACGAAACGTTGTCCAAAAGCTAAAATAACAAGTTAAAACTTCTAAGAACACTAAATAGAGTATAACGGTCCAATTTGATGCCTTAGGAATGCTCAGTTCTATGCATAGACGAGTTTTTCACGTTTCGTGCAATTTTGAACCGAACTTGGTCTATTTGCTTCTTTACCTAACGAAACGTTGTCCAAAAGCTAAGCTAGCAAGTTAATACATCGTAGAACACTAAATAGAGTATAACGTCCAACTTGACGCCTTAGGAATGCTCAGTTCTATGCGTAGACATGTTTTTCTCGTTTCGTTCAATTTTGAACTTAACTTGGTCTATTGGCTTCTTTACCCAACGAAACGTTGTCCAAAAGCTAAACTAGCAAGTTAAGACTTTTAAGAACACTAAATATAGTATAACGGTCCAATTTGATGCCTTAGGAATGCTCAGTTCTATACAAAGGCAAGTTTTTGACGTTTCGTGTAATTTTGAACTTAACTTGGTCTATTGGCTTCTCTACCTAACGAAACGTTGTCCAAAAGCTAAGCTAGCAAGTTAATACAACGTAGAACACTAAATAGATTATAACGGTCCAACTTGATGCCTTAGGAATGCTCAGTTCTATGCGTAGACATGTTTTTCACGTTTCGTGTAATTTTGAACTTAACTTGGTCTATTGGCTTCTTTACCTAACGAAACGTTGTCCAAAAGCTAAGCTAGCCAGTTAATACATCGTAGAACACTAAATAGAGTATAACGTCCAACTTGATGCCTTAGGAATGCTCAGTTCTATGCATAGACAAGTTTTTCACGTTTCATGTAATTTTGAACTTAACTTGGTCTATTGGCTTCTTTACCGAACGAAACGTTGTCCAAAAGCTAAGCTAGCAAGTTAATACATCGTAGAACACTTAATAGAGTATAACGGTTCAACTTGATGCCTTAGCAATGCTCAATTCTATTCGTAGACATGTTTTTCTCGTTTCGTGCAATTTTGAACTTAACTTGGTCTATTGGCTTCTTAACCTAATGAAACGTTGTCCAAAAGCGAAGCTAGCAAGTTAATACATCGCAGAACACTAAATAGAGTATAACGTCCAACTTGATGCCTTAGGAATGCTCAGTTCTATGCGTAGACATGTTTTTCTCGTTTCGTGCAATTTTGAACATAACTTGGTCTATTGGCTTCTTTACCTAATGAAACGTTGTCCAAAAGCTAAACTAGCAAGTTAAGACTTTTAAGAACACTAAATATAGTATAACGGTCCAATTTGATGCCTTAGGAATGCTCAGTTCTATGCATAGGTAAGTTTTTCTCGTTTCGTGCAATTTTGAACTTAACTTGGTCTATTGGCTTCTTTACCTCACGAAACGTTGTCCAAAAGCTAAGCTAGCAAGTTAATACATCGTAGAACACTAAATAGAGTATAACGTCCAACTTGATGCCTTAGGAATGCTCAGTTCTATGCGTAGACATGTTTTTCACGTTTCGTGTAATTTTGAACTTAACTTGGTCTATTGGCTTCTTTACCTAACGAAACGTTGTCCAAAAGCTAAGCTAGCAAGTTAATACATCGTAGAACACTAAATACAGTATAACGGTCCAATTTGATGCCTTAGGTATGCTCAGTTCTATGCATAGACAAGTTTTTCACGTTTCATGTAATTTTGAACTTAACTTGGTCTATTGGCTTCTTTACCTAACGAAACGTTGTCCAAAAGCTAAGCAAGCAAGTTAATACATCGTAGAACACTAAATAGAGTATAACGGTTCAACTTGATGCCTTAGCAATGCTCAATTCTATGCGTAGACATGTTTTTCTCGTTTCGTGCAATTTTGAACTTAACTTGGTCTATTTGCTTCTTTACCTAACGGAACGTTGTCCAAAACCTAAACTAGCAAGTTAAGACTTCTAAGAACACTAAATAGAGTGTAACGGTCCAATTTGATGCCTTAGGAATGCTCAGTTCTATGCATAGGCAAGTTTTTCACGTTTCATGTAATTTTGAACCGAACTTGGTCTATTGGCTTCTTTACCTAACGAAACGTTGTCCAAAGGCTAAACTAGCAAGTTAAGACTTCTAAGAACGCTAAATAGAGTATAATGGTCCAATTTGATGCCTTAGGAATGCTCAATTCTATGCATGGAAAACTTTTTCACGTTTAGTGTAATTTTGAACTTAACTTGGTCTATTGGCTTTTTTACGTAACGAAACGTCGTCCAAAAGCTAAAATAGCAAGTTAAAACTTCTAAGAACACTAAATAGAGTATAACAGTCCAATTTGATGCCTTCGGAATGCTCAGTTCTATGCGTAGACATGTTTTTATCGTTTCGTGCAATTTTGAACTTAACTTGGTCTATTGGCTTCTTTACCCAACGAAACGTTGTCCAAAAGCTAAACTAGCAAGTTAAGACTTTTAAGAACACTAAATATATTATAACGGTCCAATTTGATGCCTTAGGAATGCTCAGTTCTATGCGTAGACATGTTTTTCACGTTTCGTGTAATTTTGAACTTAACTTGGTCTATTGTCTTCTTTACCTAACGAAACGTTGTCCAAAAGCTAAGCTAGCAAGTTAATACATCGTAGAACACTAAATAGAGTATAACGTCCAACTTGATGCCTTAGGAATGCTCAGTTCTATGCGTAGACAGGTTTTTCTCGTTTCGTGCAATTTTGAACATAACTTGGTCTATTGCCTTCTTTACCTAACGAAACGTTCTCCAAAAGCTAAACTAGCAAGTTAAGACTTCTAAGAACACTAAATAGAGTGTAACGGTCCAATTTGATGCCTTAGGAATGTTGGACCTATGGTCCTATATGTCTAATTTTGATGATATTAAATCATTTATAAACGATAATGAAACATTAAAGCAATATTTGATTTATATGAATTGAATTTAAATGACTATATATTTTTGAGATAGTGCTGGAAATTAAGTTTTGAAAACAAACATACATGGACTAAGTTAGAGCATCAATTTTCCAATTATCATATCTTAACCAACTTAGGTCCAAATGACTTGAAACTTGAATCACATATACATGAAGGTTTAATATATGTTCTAGGACTATAATCATGAGAAATTAAGTGCATCACATATATATTTGGTCATATGCTTAAATTCCGCCAAAACTAGGTTTTACCTAATTTTGTGCATATGTGTTCTTTGTGAACGTGGTGAACCAAATGAACTCCGATTTAAATGAAATTTCGTGTGCATCTTAGTTTCATCACTATGAACATATTTGATTTAGTAAAGTTCAAGAGAAAAGGCCATTTACACTGAGTTAGCAAAATGACTTTGAATTTACACTTAGAATTTATCGGTTTCACTATTAGTGATCAAATTGCTTGGTTGAGTGACCAAACGATTTCCGATTGTTATGAAATTTTACATGGACATTCTAATACATATAAAATGATTTATCATGCAGTAATATGAATTTTCTGGGTTGTTTTTCTAATATAATTAACCTATGCGCTCTATATGAAGCTCTTTGAGCTTACATGCAATTGGGGAGTTCTACCTCCTATTTCCTTGTAGGTTAATCATCATTGTGGTCTCATATGGCTCAGAATTCAGTATGTTCAAGAGTGGTCGAAGTCCAGTTTCTAAGAATGAGCTTGGAGCTCTAGGAAACTATGAAAAATCCTATATTTGCCAACTTTCCACTAAGGCACTTAATCAAGTTGAATGAATCAAACATTGAGGCTATTGGTTGTGGTCTTCATGGAGATACAACTCTTTTCAAACATGTGGGACAAACCTTGTCCTCTCTATCATTAGTGATATATTCTTGTTTGACATTTTCACTCAAGACATGTGCTACCAAGAAAGTTAGGTTGGTGCAATCAAACAAGATCCTTGACATTTTCACTCAAGACATGTGCTACCAAGAAAGTTATGTTGGTGCAATCAAATAAGATCCTTGACTAAGGGATCACTTTTGAAGTCTTTGATTCAAAATGAAGGGACAAGATGGCATAGTACAATCTACATCCATGGCTGAGAATTAAAGAGAGTTTGAATGGTCAAGATTTGAAGACATGCATTGATCAAATGGTTGTGCATAAGACAACTTTCTTGCTTGCAATTTTTGACTTAAAAAAGGGAGCATGTGCAACGTCTATATGCTCACTCAAATCATCAATGACCAAGATTAGGAGCTGCAATGGATGGAAGAGATCAACTCTTGAAATTTGATCCAATGGCTGCAAGCATAGGAGAGAATTGCCTTTAAAAGAATATCTTCCCTTTCATACAACTTGGAGAAGCAAATTGAAAATTATCCTTGAGAGAAACCTCTTGCTATCAAGTTCATCAATCATCAAACTTTCTTGCTATTTGCTACAACAATCTTCTCCAATACAAGCCTCTACAATCAAGGACTTCTCACTACTCTTGCTTTTGCAAAAGGGAAGTTCCTATATCCTTTAGGCTTTGTTTACTTACAATCTAAACCTCTCTTGTTCTTAAAATCCTATCTTTGAGAGTGTTGCTGTAATCTTGAGAGTTCCATACCAAATACCTTTGAGGTAACCTGTGAGAACCTTGGCTGAAAATCCCATTGAGAAATTCCCTTTGTTAGGGGAAATTGTAAACATTGAAGTTTGAGGGAGTTCTTAGAAACCCTTGGTGTAAGGAGTTTTGTGGGTCTCTTAAAACCACACCTTAGTGGAGTTGGGAAAATCCTAGGTTGGTGAATCTAGGTAGTAGACGTAGGAGAAGGGTCTCCGAACTACTATAAATCGCTGTGTTGATTTCTTTGTTTACTTGTTTATATTTACTAGTTGTTTCAAACTGCAGGATTTTCAAAACCCTAATCTGTCCGAGATTAGCAGTCTGCCTTAAACTTTGAATTTTGATCTGAAATTTTGATATAGTGTTTATTGAGGTGTTTTGACATTGCATATAAAAGTTCGTTGCATTTTGACATCATTTGATCTGTGTGCAGTGTGTTGCTTGAAAATCTGTTTTGTGCAATTCTTGATTATTTGATATTTGGTCATTCACTATATTGTATCACATCTTGCATTGGATTGAATATTGATTAGGAAAATCATTAGAGTCCAAATTTGTGTGCTACTTGTTAATTGCCATTAATTTGTTTAAATTGAAAAAGGGATTCCAATTGGAATTTGGGGACACAATTCACCCCCCCTCTTGTGTTAAACTCGATCCGTCAATTGGTATCGGAGCAGGTTAGCTAAAACTAGGAGTTATATCCTATTTGGCATATTTATGGCAAATATTAATTCTTATGGTGAGGCCGAAGGCCTATCCATGAATAGACCACCATTTTTCAATGGCTTGCAATACGGTTTTTGGAAAAATAGGATGAAAATTTTTATAAATTCCATTGATTATGATTTGTGGGAAGTTGTAGAGAATGGTCCTTATGTTCCTAGGAAACTTTTGGGTGATGAGATGGTAGATAAGGAAAAGAGTGAGTTTACTAAGGAAGATAAGAGATTACTTAGCCTAAATAATAAGGCAATCAACACTTTGCACATTGCACTTATTAGGAGTGAATTTGATTACATAGCTCAATGTAAGAGTGCAAAGGAGATTTGGGATATGTTAGAGTTGAAGCATGAAGGAACAAGTCAAGTGAAGGACTCTAAGATAAACATGTTAGTCACCGAGTTTGAGACCTTTAGAATGAAGAAGGGTGAGAGCATTAGGGAGATGTTTTCTAGACTTACTTGCATATGTAATGAATTAGAAGCCTTAAACAAACCATATGAGGAAGTTGATAAGGTCCAAAAGATCCTTAGGAGTTTACCTAGGATTTGGAAAGATAAGGTAGTAGCCGTTAAAGAGGCTAAAGATCTTAGGAAGCTTAAGATAGAGGAATTAATAGGAAGTCTAATGACACATGAGTTGGAGATGTCAAGATTAGATGAGGAAGATGCACCACCTAAGAAAAATGGCTTAGCTCTTAGGATCAATAGTGACACTAGTTCGGATTCTAGTGATGATGATAGTGAAATAGGGGCAGCCCTATTAGCTAAGCATTTCAAGAAGTTCTTGAAGATGAACAAACATGGAGGATTCAAGAATAGAAAGGCTTTTAAAGAAAAGAGAGAGGAGAAAGAGAAAGAAAAGAGTACTTGCTTTAAGTGTGGCAAAGTAGGTCACTTTATGGCCGATTGCCCTAAGCTTCAAAAGAAGAAGCATAAGGAATATAGAGAGAAAGAGAAGAAGAAGAACAAAGGGAAGAAGGAGAAGAAGGCATTCAAGGCCACTTGGGATGATTCTTCATCATCATCTTCAAGTGATAGTGAAGAGGAACTCCAAGCCAACTTGTTTCTCATGGCAAATGAGGAAGAGGAAGTGTCCTCATCAAATTCGGATGAGATGGTAACATCTTCTAAACCTTCCTACGATGAGCTCTCTTGTGTTTATGATGAACTTTATATTGCTTATGAGAAATTGATGCATAAACACAAGCATGCTAAGAAAGAAGTTAGTAGACTTTCTAAAGTAGAAAAAATGCATCTAAATGAGTGTTGTGATTTGAAATCTAAATATGATGATGTATGTTTTTCACTTGATGCATTAGTTCAAGAAAATGAGGATTTAAAAAATCAATTGAAAACATGTGTTAATTCTAGTAACATTGCATCATCTAGCAATTCACATGACTTAGATGCTTTGCATGCTAGGATTCATGAGCTAGAAGGTGAGTTGGATACATGGGATGATCATGAGTGCATTATTATGCCTAACTCTTCTTCTCTACAAAAAGAGCTTGATATGGCCAATGAGAAATACAATATGCTTGAAAAACAATTTTCAAAATTTTCTATGAGTTCTTCTAAATTGGATGAACTTCTTGCATCTCAAAGACATTATCTTGACAAGAGTGGATTAGGATATGATCCTATGAAACTTAAGGACACCCTAGAGGCTAAGGAGGCCACGGTCAATGTGAACAAAAATGGTACCTACCCCAAGGGTAAGGCTAATGTTCCTAAGGGAACTACACCTAGGAAGAGAAAAGTTTATGTGAAGAAGGTTTGGGTGCCTAAAGGGTTGAATGACTTTGAAAAGAAAGCATATGTGATGAGAACTTTCAAAATTAATGCATATGCCTTTATTGCTACTAACCCCAAAGGATCCAAAGTTTGGATACCTAAGGTATATTAAACATGTGTTTATCTAGGTGTGCTTAAAATCCAAATCCGAATCATGCAAATGGTATTTGGATAGTGGTTGTTCTAGACACATGACGGGAGGAGATGCTTCATTATTCACATCCTTTGAAGCAAAGAAGAATGGAGGATTTGTGACCTTTGGAGACAAGGTCAAAGGTAAGATCCTAGGCTTGGGATCCATAGGTAACTCTTCTTTCTCCCTTAGTGAAGTAAGATTGGTTGAAAATTTATTTTTTAATTTATTGAGTGTTAGTCATTTAGCCGATAAAGGCTTTGATATTCTTTTCAAAAATGATAAATGTTATGTGTTTGATGTTTATGGTAATGTTGTGAAATTAGGAAGTAGAAGTGGTGATATGTATGTAATGCATTTTGATGCTATGAAAAATTCTAAAATATCTTGCTTGCTTGCTAAGAATGATGATGCTTTGCATTGGCATAGAAGATTAGGTCATATCGGAATGTCTACATTGAAAAAGTTGTGTGCCAATGAACTTATTAGAGGATTGCCTAAGTTAAATTTCAATGTTGAACATGTTTGTGATGTTTGTGTTAGGGGTAAACAAACTAAAGAGTCTTTTAAGCCTAAACTTGATATTAGTACTTCTAGGCCTCTAGAATTGTTACATATGGATTTATTTGGTCCTAGTAGAGTTAGGAGTCTAGGTGGAAAATACTATGCATTTGTTATTGTGGATGATTATACTAGATTTACATGGTGTTTGTTTCTTGTGCATAAAAGTGATGCATTGCATGCTTTTGAAAACTTACTTAGAAGATTGCAAAATGAGCATAACTTAAAAGTTTCAAAAATTAGAAGTGACCATGGAGGTGAATTTGAAAATGCTAATTTTGATTCTTTGTGTGCCTCTTTTGGTATTAAACATGAGTTTAGTGCTCCTAGGACACCTCAACAAAATGGGGTTGTAGAAAGGAAGAATAGAACTTTACAAGAACTAGGAAGAACCATGCTTCTAGAATATAATCTTCCTAAATATTTTTGGGCCGAAGCTACTAGTAATGCATGTTATGTGAGTAATAGACTTAGCATTAGAAAAGGATTAAAGAAAACTCCTTATGAACTCTTGTATGGCAAGAAACCTAAAGTAGATTACTTTAAGGTTTTTGGTGCTAAATGTTTTATTTTAAATACCAAAGACAATTTGGATAAATTTGATGCAAAGAGTGACATTGGAATATTTTTAGGATATTCATCATCATCTAAAGCATATAGAGTATTTAACTCTAGAACTAAAATTGTGGAAGAAAGTGTAAATGTTAAATTCGATGATATGTGAGTTGACTTACTTTCTAGGTTTACAAATTAAACAAACCCCACTTGGCACTCACATTAGTCAAACTAAGTATACAAATGAGATATTAAAAAGGTTTGGCATGGATATTTCTAAAGGTTCATCCACACCTATGGGAGTGGGAACCAAATTAGAACCCGACCTAGATGGTAATGATGTTGATCAAAAGAGATATAGGTCAATGATTGGTAGTTTACTTTACTTGACCGCATCTAGGCCCGATATTATGTTTAGTGTTTGCATGTGTGCAAGATTTCAATCTAATCCTAAGCAAACACATCTCATGGCCATAAAGAAGATTCTTAGGTACTTAAAGGACACACCTTCCCTAGGGTTGTGGTATGATAAGAAATCTTCATTTGACTTGCATTCATTTGTAGATGCCGACTTTGCGGGTTGTAAAATAAATAGGAAAAGTACTAGTGGTACTTGTCAATACCTAGGAAATATGCTCATATCTTGGTTCTCCAAGAAGCAAACATGTGTTGCTTTGAGCACTACCGAAGCCGAATATATGGCTATTGGTAGTTGTACTTGCCAATTGCTTTGGATTAAACAACAAATGCTTGATTTTAATATGGAATTTTCAAACATTCCAATTCTTTGTGATAACATAAGTGCCATACATTTGTCTAAGAATCCTAGATATCATGGTAAAGCTAAGCATATAGACATTAGACATCATTTCATTAGAAATCATGTTGCTAAAAAGAACATTGTGCTTGAACATGTAGAAGGGGAACATAATATTGCCGATTTGTTCACTAAACTTTTAGCTAAGGATAGATTCATAAAACTAAGAAATGCATTGGGTTTGTGTGAAGCACCTTGAGAGCATATTACTTGAATGCATATCCTTGTTTGATTGATATCCCAAGATTGAACTTGAATGCTTATTATATTTTCTTGGTGATATGTGCTTATAAGCTAAATGTACAAATTGGTATGCATGATTGAAGGGGGAGTAACCTAGTGTCATTAGGAGGCCATGGGTCACTTAGTGTGATAGGCTCCAAATTAGGTCACTTAGGTTCTATTAGTTCAATTGGTGTGTTGCCATGACTATTTGTTGATGAGAACTAGTTTTGATATTATTTGAAGAATGTTTATGGTCTTAAATCACTTTTGTGATAAAATCTCAAAAATGCCTATAAATCTTTTACAAAACTTGCATCAACCCCTTAGTTCTCCACTTTTTGAATTATTACAAAAAGGGGGAGAGACATGATGATAAATTGCATTAAAATCATTTGCCAAAATGCATATATAGGCATAACTTAAGGGGGAGTGTATATGCCATGATTGGGAGAGAATAGATGTTAAAGTAAGGGGGAGCTAAGCTTACTTAACTAAAGTTGTATATGAGTTTCAAAATTGTTTTAAATTGATATCATTAAACTTTTTAATGCACTTTGAATTGATATTAAATTCAATTACAATCAAATAGACATTTATATCATGCATGTTTTGTAATCATCAAAAAGGGGGAGATTGTTGGACCTATGGTCCTATATGTCTAATTTTGATGATATTAAATCATTTATAAATGATAATGAAACATTAAAGCAATATTTGATTTATATGAATTGAATTTAAATGACTATATATTTTTGAGATAGTGCTGGAAATTAAGTTTTGAAAACAAACATACATGGACTAAGTTAGAGCATCAATTTTCCAATTATCATATCTTAACCAACTTAGGTCCAAATGACTTGAAACTTGAATCACATATACATGAAGGTTTAATATATGTTCTAGGACTATAATCATGAGAAATTAAGTGCATCACATATATATTTGGTCATATACTTAAATTCCGCCAAAACTAGGTTTTACCTAATTTTGTGCATATGTGTTCTTTGTGAACGTGGTGAACCAAATGAACTCCGATTTAAATGAAATTTCGTGTGCATCTTAGTTTCATCACTATGAACATATTTGATTTAGTAAAGTTCAAGAGAAAAGGTCATTTACACTGAGTTAGCAAAATGACTTTGAATTTACACTTAGAATTTATCGGTTTCACTATTAGTGATCACATTGCTTGGTTGAGTGACCAAACGATTTCCGATTGTTATGAAATTTTACATGGACATTCTAATACATATAAAATGATTTATCATGCAGTAATATGAATTTTCTGGGTTGTTTTTTTAATGTAATTAACCTATGCGCTCTATATGAAGCTCTTTGAGCTTACATGCAATTGGGGAGTTCTACCTCCTATTTCCTTGTAGGTTAATCATCCTTGTGGTCTCATATGGCTCAGAATTCAGTATGTTCAAGAGTGGTCGAAGTCCAGTTTCTAAGAATGAGCTTGGAGCTCTAGGAAACTATGAAAAATCCTATATTTGCCAACTTTCCACTAAGGCACTTAATCAAGTTGAATGAATCAAACATTGAGGCTATTGGTTGTGGTCTTCATGGAGATACAACTCTTTTCAAACATGTGGGACAAACCTTGTCCTCTCTATCATTAGTGATATATTCTTGTTTGACATTTTCACTCAAGACATGTGCTACCAAGAAAGTTAGGTTGGTGCAATCAAACAAGATCCTTGACATTTTCACTCAAGACATGTGCTACCAAGAAAATTATGTTGGTGCAATCAAATAAGATCCTTGACTAAGGGATCACTTTTGAAGTCTTTGATTCAAAATGAAGGGACAAGATGGCATAGTACAATCTACATCCATGGCTGAGCATTAAAGAGAGTTTGAATGGTCAAGATTTGAAGACATACATTGATCAAATGGTTGTGCATAAGACAACTTTCTTGCTTGCAATTTTTGACTTAAAAAAGGGAGCATGTGCAACGTCTATATGCTCTATGGTGGAGATTTGTTTGCTCAAATCATCAATGACCAAGATTAGGAGCTGCAATGGATGAAAGAGATCAACTCTTGAAATTTGATCCAATGGCTGCAAGCATAGGAGAGAATTGCCTTTAAAAGAAGATCTTCCCTTTCATACAACTTGGAGAAGCAAATTGAAAATTATCCTTGAGAGAAACCTCTTGCTATCAAGTTCATCAATCATCAAGCTTTCTTGCTATTTGCTACAACAATCTTCTCCAATACAAGCCTCTACAATCAAGAATTTCTCACTACTCTTGCTTTTGCAAAAGGGAAGTTCCTATATCCTTTAGGCTTTGTTTACTTACAATCTAAACCTCTCTTGTTCTTAAAATCCTATCTTTGAGAGTGTTGCTGTAATCTTGAGAGTTCCATACCAAATACCTTTGAGGTAACCTGTGAGAACCTTGGCTGAAAATCCCATTGAGAAATTCCCTTTGTTAGGGGAAATTGTAAACATTGAAGTTTGAGGAAGTTCTTAGAAACCCTTGGTGTAAGGAGTTTTGTGGGTCTCTTAAAACCACACCTTAGTGGAGTTGGGAAAATCCTAGGTTGGTGAATCTAGGTAGTAGACGTACGAGAAGGGTCTCCGAACTACTATAAATCGCTGTGTTGATTTCTTTGTTTACTTATTTATATTTACTAGTTGTTTCAAACTGCAGGATTTTCAAAACCCTAATCTGTCCGAGATTAGCAGTCTGCCTTAAACTTTGAATTTTGATCTGAAATTTTGATATAGTGTTTATTAAGGTGTTTTGACATTGCATATAAAAGTTCGTTGCATTTTGACATCATTTGATCTGTGTGCAGTGTGTTGCTTGAAAATCTGTTTTGTGCAATTCTTGATTATTTGATATTTGGTCATTCACTATATTGTATCACATCTTGCATTGGATTGAATATTGATTAGGAAAATCATTAGAGTCCAAATTTGTGTGCTACTTGTTAATTGCCATTAATTTGTTTAAATTGAAAAAGGGATTCCAATTGGAATTTGGGGACACAATTCACCCCCCCCCTCTTGTGTTAAACTCGATCCGTCAAGGAATGCTCAATTCTATGCATAGACGAGTTTTTCACGTTTCGTGCAATTTTGAACTGAACTTGGTCTATTTGCTTCTTTACCTAACGAAACGTTGTCCAAAAGCTAAGCTAGCAAGTTAATACATCGTAGAACACTAAATAGAGTATAACGTCCAACTTGATGCCTTAGGAATGCTCAGTTCTATGCGTAGACATGTTTTTCTCGTTTCGTGCAATTTTGAACTTAACTTGGTGTATTGGCTTCTTTATCCAACGAAACGTTGTCCAAAAGCTAAACTAGCAAGTTAAGACTTTTAAGAACACTAAATATAGTATAACGGTCCAATTTGATGCCTTAGGAATGCTCAGTTCTATACATAGGCAAGTTTTTGACGTTTCGTGTAATTTTGAACTTAACTTGGTCTATTGGCTTCTTTACCTAACGAAATGTTGTCCAAAAGCTAAGCTAGCAAGTTAATACATCGTAGAACACTAAATAGATTATAACGGTCCAACTTGATGCCTTAGGAATGCTCAGTTCTATGCGTAGACATGTTTTTCACGTTTCGTGTAATTTTGAACTTAACTTGGTCTATTGGCTTCTCTACCTAACGAAACGTTGTCCAAAAGCTAAGCTAGCAAGTTAATACATCGTAGAACACTAAATAGAGTATAACGTCCAACTTGATGCCTTAGGAATGCTCAGTTCTATGCATAGACAAGTTTTTCACGTTTCATGTAATTTTGAACTTAACTTGGTCTATTGGCTTCTTTACCTAACGAAACGTTGTCCAAAAGCTAAGCTAGCAAGTTAATACATCGTAGAACACTTAATAGAGTATAACGGTTCTACTTGATGCCTTAGCAATGCTCAATTCTATGCGTAGACATGTTTTTCTCGTTTCGTGCAATTTTGAACTTAACTTGGTCTATTGGCTTCTTTACCTAACGAAATGTTGTCCAAAAGCTAAGCTAGCAAGTTAATATATCGCAGAACACTAAATAGAGTATAACGTCCAACTTGATGCCTTAGGAATGCTCAGTTCTATGCGTAGACATGTTTTTCTCGTTTCGTGCAATTTTGAACATAACTTGGTCTATTGGCTTCTTTACCTAACGAAACGTTGTCCAAAAGCTAAACTAGCAAGTTAAGACTTTTAAGAACACTAAATATAGCATAACGGTCCAATCTGATGCCTTAGGAATGCTCAGTTCTATGCATAGGCAAGTTTTTTTCGTTGTCCAAAAGCTAAGCTAGCAAGTTAATACATCGTAGAACACTAAATAGAGTATAACTTCCAACTTGATGCTTTAGGAATGCTCAGTTCTATGCGTAGACATGTTTTTCACGTTTCGTGTAATTTTGAACTTAACTAGGTCTATTGGCTTCTTTACCTAACGAAACGTTGTCCAAAAGCTAAGCTAGCAAGTTAATACATCGTAGAACACTAAATAGAGTATAACGGTCCAATTTGATGCCTTAGGTATGCTCAGTTCTATGCATAGACAAGTTTTTCACGTTTCATTTAATTTTGAACTTAACTTGGTCTATTGGCTTCTTTACCTAACGAAACGTTGTCCAAAAGGTAAGCTAGCAAGTTAATACATCGTAGAACACTAAATAGAGTATAACGGTTCAACTTGATGCCTTAGCAATGCTCAATTCTATGCGTAGACATGTTTTTCTCGTTTCGTGCAATTTTGAACTTAACTTGGTCTATTTGCTTCTTTACCTAACGAAACATTTCCAAAACCTAAACTAGCAAGTTAAGACTTCTAAGAACACTAAATAGAGTGTAACGGTCCAATTTGATGCCTTAGGAATGCTCAGTTCTATGCATAGGCAAGTTTTTCACGTTTCATGTAATTTTGAACCGAACTTGGTCTATTGGCTTCTTTACCTAACGAAACGTTGTCCAAAGGCTAAGCTAGCAAGTTAATACATCGTAGAACACTAAATAGAGTATAACGGTCCAATTTGATGCCTTAGGAATGCTCAATTCTATGCATAGAAAACTTTTTCACGTTTAGTGTAATTTTGAACTTAACTTGGTCTATTGGCTTTTTTACCTAACGAAACGTCGTCCAAAAGCTAAAATAGCAAGTTAAAACTTCTAAGAACACTAAATAGAGTATAACAGTCCAATTTGATGCCTTAGGAATGCTCAGTTCTATGCGTAGACATGTTTTTATCGTTTCGTGCAATTTTAAACTTAACTTGGTCTATTGGCTTCTTTACCCAACGAAACGTTGTCCAAAAGCTAAACTAGCAAGTTAAGACTTTTAAGAACACTAAATAGAGTATAACAGTCCAATTTGATGCCTTAGGAATGCTCAGTTCTATGCGTAGACATGTTTTTCACGTTTCGTGTAATTTTGAACTTAACTTGGTCTATTGTCTTCTTTACCTAACGAAACGTTGTCCAAAAGCTAAGCTAGCAAGTTAATACATCGTAGAACACTAAATAGAGTATAACGTCCAACTTGATGCCTTAGGAATGCTCAGTTCTATGCGTAGACAGGTTTTTCTCATTTCGTGCAATTTTGAACATAACTTGGTCTATTGCCTTATTTACATAACGAAACGTTGTCCAAAAGCTAAACTAGCAAGTTAAGACTTCTAAGAACACTAAATAGAGTGTAACGGTCCAATTTGATGCCTTAGGAATGCTCAATTCTATGCATAGACGAGTTTTTCACGTTTCGTGCAATTTTGAACTGAACTTGGTCTATTTGCTTCTTTACCTAACGAAACGTTGTCCAAAAGCTAAGCTAGCAAGTTAATACATCGTAGAACACTAAATAGAGTATAACGTCCAACTTGATGCCTTAGGAATGCTCAGTTCTATGCGTAGACATGTTTTTCTCGTTTCGTGCAATTTTGAACTTAACTTGGTGTATTGGCTTCTTTACCCAACGAAACGTTGTCCAAAAGCAAAACTAGCAAGTTAAGACTTTTAAGAACACTAAATATAGTATAACGGTCCAATTTGATGCCTTAGGAATGCTCAGTTCTATGCATAGGCAAGTTTTTCACGTTTTGTGTAATTTTGAACTTAACTTGGTCTATTGGCTTCTTTACCTAACGAACCTTTTGTCCAATAGCTAAGCTAGCGAGTTAATACATCGTAGAACCCTAAATAGATTATAACGTCCAACTTGATGCCTTATGAATGCTCAGTTCTATGCGTAGACATGTTTTTCTCGTTTCGTGTAATTTTGAACTTAACTTGGTCTATTGGGTTCTTTACCCAACGAAACGTTGTCGAAAAGCTAAACTAGCAAGTTAAGAATTTTAAGAACACTAAATATAGTATAACGGTCCAATTCGATGCCTTAGGAATGCTCAGTTCTATGCATAGGCAAGTTTTTCACGTTTCATGTAATTTTGAACTTAACTTGATCTATTGGCTTCTTTAGCTAACGAAACGTTGTCCAAAAGCTAAGCTAGCAAGTTAATACATCATAGAACACTAAATAGAGTATAACGTCCAACTTGATGCCTTAGGAATGCTCAGTTGTATGCGTAGACATGTTTTTTTCGTTTCGTGCAATTTTGAACATAACTTGGTCTATTGGCTTCTTTGCCTAACGAAACGTTGCCCAAAAGCTAAACTAGCAAGTCAAGCCTTCTAAGAACACTAAATAGAGTGTAACGGTCCAATTTGATGCCTAAGGAATGCTCAATTCTATGCATAGACGAGTTTTGCACGTTTCGTGCAATTTTCAACCGAACTTGGTCTATTTGCTTCTTTGCCTAACGAAACGTTGTCCAAAAGCTAAGCTAGCAAGTTAATACATCGTAGAACACTAAATAGAGAATAACGTCGAACTTGATGCCTTAGTAATGGTCAGTTCTATGCGTAGACATGTTTTTCTCGTTTCGTGCAATTTTGAACTTAACTTGGTCTATTGGCTTTTTTACCCAACGAAACGTTGTGCCAAAAGCTAAACTAGCAAGTTAAGACTTTTAAGAACACTAAATATAGTATAACGGTCCAATTTGATCCTTTAGGAATGCTCAGTTCTACGCATAGGCAAGTTTTTCACGTTTCGTGTAATTTTGAACTTAACTTGGTCTATTGGCTTCTTTACCTAACGAAACGTTGTCCAAAAGCTAAGCTAGCAAGTTAATACATCGTAGAACACTAAATAGAGTATAACGGTCCAACTTGAAGCCTTAGGAATGATCAGTTCTATGCGTAGACATGTTTTTCACGTTTCGTGTAATTTTGAACTTAACTTGGTCTATTGGCTTCTTTACCTAACGAAACGTTGTCCAAAAGCTAAGCTAGCAAGTTAATACATCGCAGAACACTAAATAGAGTATAACGTCCAACTTGATGCCTTAGGAATGCTCAGTTCTATGCGTAGACATTGTTTTTCTCGTTTCGTGCAATTTTGAACATTAACTTGGTGCTATTGGCTTCTTTACCCTAACGAAACGTTGTCCAAAAGCTAAACTAGCAAGTTAAGACTTCTAAGAACACTAAATATAGTAGTAACGGTCCAATTTGATGCCTTAGGAATGCTCAGTTCTATGCATAGGCAAGTTTTTCACAGTTTCGTGTAATTTTGAACCTTAACTTGGTCTATTGGCTTCTTTACCTAACGAAACTTTGTCCAATAGCTAAGCTAGCGAAGTTAATACATCAGTAGAACCCTAAATAGAGTATAACGTCCAACTTGATGCCTTATGAATGCTCAGTTCTATGCGTAGACATGTTTTTCTCGTTTCGTGCAATTTTGAACATTAACTTGGTCTATTGGGCTTCTTTACCCTAACGAAACGTTGTCGAAAAGCTAAACTAGCAAGTTAAGAATTTTAAGAACACTAAATATAGTATAACGGTCCAATTCGATGCCTTAGGAATGCTCAGTTCTATGCATAGGCAAGTTTTTCACGTTTCATGTAATTTTGAACTTAACTTGATCTATTGGCTTCTCTAGCTAACGAAACGTTGTCCAAAAGCTAAGCTAGCAAGTTAATACATCATAGAACACTAAATAGAGTATAACGTCCAACTTGATGCCTTAGGAATGCTCAGTTGTATGCGTAGACATGTTTTTTCGTTTCGTGCAATTTTGAACATAACTTGGTCTATTGGCTTCTTTTGCCTAACGAAACGTTGCCCAAAAGCTAAACTAGCAAGTCAAGCCTTCTAAGAACACTAAATAGAGTGTAACGGTCCAATTTGATGCCTTAGGAATGCTCAATTCTATGCATAGACGAGTTTTTCACGTTTCGTGCAATTTTCAACCGAACTTGGTCTATTTGCTTCTTTGCCTAACGAAACGTTGTCCAAAAGCTAAAGCTAGCAAGTTAATACATCGTAGAACACTAAATAGAGAATAACGGTCCGAATTTGATGCCTTAGTAATGGCTCAGTTCTATGCGTAGGACATGTTTTTCTCGTTTCGTGTCAATTTTGAACTTAACTTGGTCTATTGGCTTTTTTACCTAACGAAACGTTGTCCAAAAGCTAAACTAGCAAGTTAAGACTTCTTAAGAACACTAAATATAGTATAACGGTCCAACTTTGATCCTTAGGAATGCTCAGTTCTACTGCATAGGACAATGTTTTTCTACGTTTCGTGTAATTTTGAACTTAACTTGGTCTATTGGCTTCTTTACCTAACGAAACGTTGTCCAAAAGCTAAGCTAGCAAGTTAATACTTCGTAGAACACTAAATAGAGTATAACGGTCCAACTTGAATGCCTTAGGAATGATCAGTTCTATGCGTAGACATGTTTTTCACGTTTCGTGTAATTTTGAACTTAACTTGGTCTATTGGCTTCTTTACCTAACGAAACGTTGTCCAAAAGCTAAGCTAGCAAGTTAATACATCGCAGAACACTAAATAGAGTATAACGTCCAACTTGATGCCTTAGGAATGCTCAGTTCTATGCGTAGACTTGTTTTTCTCTTTTCGTGCAATTTTGAACATAACTTGGTCTATTGGCTTCTTTACCTAACGAAACGTTGTCCAAAAGCTAAACTAGCAAGTTAAGACTTCTAAGAACACTAAATAGAGTGTAACGGTCCAATTTGATGCCTTAGGAATGCTCAATTCTATGCATAGACGAGTTTTTCACATTTCGTGCAATTTTGAACCGAACTTGGTATATTTGCTTCTTTACCTAACGAAACGTTGTCCAAAAGCTAAGCTAGCAAGTTAATACATCGTAGAACACTAAATATAGTATAACGTCCAACTTGATGCCTTAGGAATGCTCAGTTCAATGCGTAGACATGTTTTTCTCGTTTCGTGCAATTTTGAACATAACTTGGTCTATTGGCTTCTTTACCTAACGAAACGTTGTCCAAAGCTAAACTAGCAAGGTAAGACTCTAAGAACACTAAATAGAGTGTAACGGTCCAATTGATGCCTTAGGAATGCTCAATTCTATCCATAGATGAGTTTGTCACGTTTCGTGCAATTTTGAACCGAACTTGGTCTATTGGCTTCTTTACCTAACGAAACGTTGTCCAAAAGCTAAACTAGCAAGTTAACACTTCTAAGAACGCTAAATAGAGTATAAAGGTCCAATTTAATGCCTTATGAATGCTCAATTCTATGCATAGAAAACTTTTTCACGTTTAGTGTAATTTTGAACTTAACTTGGTCTATTGGCTTTTTTACCTAACGAAACGTCGCCCCAAAAGCTAAAATAGCAAGTTAAAACTTCTAAGAACACTAAATAGAGTATAATGTTCCAATTTGATGCCTTAGGAATGCTCAGTTCTATGCGTAGACATGTTTTTTCTCGTTTCGTGCAATTTTGAATTTAACTTGGTCTATTGGCTTCTTACCCAACGAAACGTTTGTCCAAAAGCTAAACTAGCAAGTTAAGACTTTTAAGAACACTAAATATATTATAACGGTCCAATTTGATGCCTTAGGAATGCTCAGTTCTATGCAGTAGGCATGTTTTTCATGTTTCGTGTAATTTTGAACTTAACTTGGTCTATTGGCTTCTTTACCTAACGAAACGTTGTCCAAAAGCTAAGCTAGCAAGTTAATACATCGTAGAACACTAAATAGAGTATAACGTCCAACTTGATGCCTTAGGAATGCTCAGTTCTAATGCGTAGACATGTTTTTCTCGTTTCGTGCTAATTTTGAACATTAACTTGGTCTATTGGCTTATTTACCTAACGAAACGTTGTCAAAAGCTAAACTAGCAAGCTAAGACTTCTAAGAACACTAAATAGAGTGTAACAGTCCAATTTGATGCCTTAGGAATGCTCAATTCTATGCATAGACGAGTTTTTCACGTTTCGTGCAATTTTGAACCGAACTTGGTCTATTTGCTTCTTTGCCTAACGAAACGTTGTCCAAAAGCTAAGCTAGCAAGTTAATACATTGTAGAAGACTAAATAGAGTATAACGGTCCAACTTGATGCCTTAGGAATGCTCAGTTTTATGCGTAGATATGTTTTTCTCGTTTCGTGCAATTTTGAACATAACTTGGTCTATTGGCTTATTTACCAACGAAACGTTGTCCAAAAGCTAAACTAGCAAGTTAAGACTTTAAGAACACTAAATATAGTATAACGGTCCAACTTTGATGCCTTAGGAATGCTCAGTTCTATGCGATAGACATGTTTTTCACGTTTCGTGTAATTTTGAACATTAACTTGGTCTATTGCCTTATTTACCTAACGAAACGTTGTCCAAAAGCTAAGCTAGCAAGTTAATACATCGTAAGAACACTAAATAGAGTATAACGGTCCAACTTGATGCCTTAGGAATGCTCAATTCTATGCGTAGACATGTTTTCTCGTTTCGTGCAATTTTGAACCTAACTTGGTCTATTGGCTTCTTTACCTAACGAAAACGTTGTCCAAAAGCTAAACTAGCAAGTTAACACTTCTAAGAACGCTAAATAGAGTATAAAGGTCCAATTTAATGCCTTATGAATGCTCAATTCTATGCATAGAAAACTTTTTCACGTTTAGTGTAATTTTGAACTTAACTTGGTCTATTGGCTTTTTTACCTAACGAAACGTCGCCCAAAAGCTAAAATAGCAATTTAATAAACTTCTAAGAACACTAAATAGAGTATAATGTTCCAATTTGATGCCTTAGGAATGCTCAGTTCTATGCGTAGACATGTTTTTCTCGTTTCGTGCAATTTTGAATTTAACTTGGTCTATTGGCTTCTTTACCCAACGAAACGTTGTCCAAAAGCTAAACTAGCAAGTTAAGACTTTTAAGAACACTAAATATATTATAACGGTCCAATTTGATGCCTTAGGAATGCTCAGTTCTATGCGTAGGCATGTTTTTCATGTTTCGTGTAATTTTGAACTTAACTTGGTCTATTGGCTTCTTTACCTACCGAAACGTTGTCCAAAAGCTAAGCTAGCAAGTTAATACATCGTAGAACACTAAATAGAGTATAACGTCCAACTTGATGCCTTAGGAATGCTCAGTTCTATGCGTAGACATGTTTTTCTCGTTTCGTGCAATTTTGAACTTAACTTGGTCTATTGGCTTCTTTACCTAACGAAACGTTGTCCAAAAGCTAACTAGCAAGTTAAGACTTCTAAGAACACTAAATAGAGTGTAAACGGTCCAATTTGATGCCTTAGGAATGCTCAAGTTCTATGCATAGACGAGTTTTTCACGTTTCGTGCAATTTTGAACGTAACTTGGTCTATTGCTTCTTTACCTAACGAAACGTTGTCCAAAAGCTAAGCTAGCAAGTTAATACATCGTAGAACACTAAATAGAGTATAACGGTCCAACTTGATGCCTTAGGAATGCTCAGTTCTATGCGTAGACATGTTTTTCACGTTTCGTGTAATTTTGAACTTAACTTGGTCTATTGGCTTATTTACCTAACGAAACGTTGTCCAAAAGCTAAGCTAGCAAGTTAATGACATCGTAGAACACTAAATAGAGTATAACGTCCCAACTTGATGCCTTAGGAATGCTCAGTTCTATGCGTAGACATGTTTTCTCGTTTCGTGCAATTTGAACTTAACTTGGTCTATTGGCTTCTTTACCTAACGAAACGTTGTCCAAAAGCTAAACTAGCAAGTTAAGACTTCTAAGAACACTAAATAGAGTGTAACGGTCCAATTCGATGCCTTAGGAATGCTCAATTCTATGCATAGACAGTTTTTCACGTTTCGTGCAATTTTGAACTTAACTTGGTCTATTGGCTTCTTTACCTAACGAAACAGTGTCCAAAGGCTAAACTAGCAAGTTAAGACATCGTAGAACACTAAATAGAGTATAACGTTCCAACTTGATGCCTTAGGAATGCTCAACTTCTATGCGTAGACATGTTTTTCTCGTTTCGTGCAATTTTGAACTTAACTTGGTCTATTGGCTTCTTTACCTAACGAAACGTTGTCCAAAAGCTAAACTAGCAAGTTAAGACTTTCTAAAACACTAAATAGAGTATAACGGTCCAATTTGATGCCTTAGGAATGCTCAATTTCTATGCATAGGACATGTTTTCACGTTTCGTGTAATTTTGAACTTAACTTGGTCTATTGGCTTCTTTACCTAACGAAACGTTGTCCAAAAGCTAAGCTAGCAAGTTAATACATCGTAGAACACTAAATAGAGTATAACGGTCCAACTTGATGCCTTAGGAATGCTCAGTTCTATGCGTAGACATGTTTTTCTCAGTTTCGTGCAATTTTGAACTTAACTTGGTCTATTGGCTTCTTTACCTAACGAAACGTTGTCCAAAAGCTAACTAGCAAGTTAAGACTTCTAAGAACACTAAATAGAGTATAACGGTCCAATTTGATGCCTTAGGAATGCTCAGTTCTATGCATAGACAAGTTTTTCACGTTTCGATGTAATTTTGAACCTTAACTTGGTCTATTGGCTTCTTTACCTTAACGAAACGTTGTCCAAAAGCTAAGCTAGCAAGTTAATACATCGTAGAACACTAAATAGAGTATAATGGTCCAACTTGATGCCTTAGGAATGCCTCAATTCTATGCGTAGACATGTTTTCTACGTTTCGTGCAATTTTGAACTTAACTTGGTCTATTGGCTTATTTACCTAACGAAACGTTGTGCAAAGCTAAACTAGCAAGTTAAGACATTCTAAGAACACTAAATAGAGTGTAACAGTCCAATTTGATGCCTTAGGAATGCTCAGTTCTATGCATAGACGAGTTTTTCACGTTTCATGTAATTTTGAACTAACATGGTCTATTGCCTTCTTTACCTAACGAAACGTTGTCCAAAAGCTAAGCTAGCAAGTTAATACATCGTAGAACACTAAATAGAGTGTAATGGTCCAACTTGATGCCTTAGGAATCCTCAGTTCTATGCGTAGACATGTTTTTCACGTTTCGTGATAATTTTGAACTTAACTTGGTCTATTCACTTCTTTACCAAACGAAACGTTGTCCAAAGCTAAACTAGCAAGTAAGACTTCTAAAGAACACTAAATAGAGTATAACGGTCTAATTTGATGCCTTAGGAAAGCTCAGTTCTATTCATAGACATGTTTTTCACGTTTCATGTAATTTGAACTTAACTTGGTCTATTGCCTTATTTACCTAACGAACGTGTCCAAAAGCTAAGCTAGCAAGTTAATACATCGTAGAACACTAAATAGAGTATAACGGTCCAACTTGATGCCTAAGGAATGCTCAATTCTATGCGTAGACATGTTTTTCTCGTTTCGTGCAATTTTGAACTTAACTTGGTCTATTGGCTTATTTACCTAACAAAACGTTGTGCAAAAGCTAAACTAGCAAGTTAAGACTTCTAAGAACACTAAATAGAGTGTAACGTTCTAACTTGATGCCTTAGGAATGCTCAATTCTATGCGTAGACATGTTTTTCTCGTTTCGTGCAATTTTGAACATAAATTCGTCTATTGGCTTCTTACCTAACGAAACGTTGTCCAATAGCTAAGCTAGCAAGTTAATACATCGTAGAACACTAAATAGAGTATAACGCTCCAACTTGATGCCTTAGGAATGCTCAATTCTATGCAGTAGACATGTTTTTCATCGTTTCGTGTCAATTTTGAACTTAACTTTGGTCTATTGGCCTATCTTACCTAACGAAACGTCTGTCCAAAAGTTAAGCTAGCAAGTTAATACATCGTAGAACACTAAATAGAGTATAACGTTCCAACATGATGCCTTAGGAATGGTCACTTCTATGCGTAGACATGTTTTTCTCATTTTCGTGCAATTTTGAACTTAACTTGGTCTATTGGCTTATTTACCTAACAAAACGTTGTGCAAAAGCTAACTAGACTAGTTAAGACTTCTAAGAACACTAAATAGAGTGTAACGGTCCAATTTGATGCCTTAGGAATGCTCAGTTCTATGCATAGACGAAGTTTTTCACGTTTCGTGCAATTTTGAACCGAACTTGGTCTATTGGCTTCTTTACCTTACGAAACGTTGTCCAAAAGCTAAGCTAGCAAGTTAATACATCGTAGAACACTAAATAGAGTGTAATGGTCCAACTTGATGCCTTAGGAATCCTCAGTTCTATGCGTAGACATGTTTTTCACGTTTCGTGAAATTTTGAACTTAACTTGGTCTATTCACTTCTTTACCAAACGAAACGTTGTCCAAAAGCTAAACTAGCAAGTTAAGACATCTAAGAACACTAAAGAGAGTATAACGGTCCAATTTGATGCCTTAGGAATGCTTAGTTCTATTCATAGACATGTTTTTCACGTTTCATGTAATTTTGAACTTAACTTGGTCTATTGCCTTATTTACCTAACGAAACGTTGTCCAAAAGCTAAGCTAGCAAGTTAATACATCGTAGAACACTAAATAGAGTATAACTGGTCCAACTTGATGCCTTAGGAATGCTCAGTTCTATGTGTAGACATGTTTTTCACGTTTCGTGTAATTTTGAACTTAACTTGGTCTATTGGCTTCTTTACCTAACGAAACGTTGCCCAAAAGCTAAGTTAGCAACTTAATGCATCGTAGAACACTAAATAGAGTATAACAGTCCAACTGATGCCTTAGGAATGCTCAGTTCTATGCGTAGACATGTTTTTCTCGTTTCGTGCAATTTGAACTTAACTTGGTCTATGGCTTCTTTACCTAACGAAACGTTGTCCCAAAAGCTAAAACTAGCAAGTTAAGACTTCAAAGAACACTAAATAGAGTGTAAACGGTCCAATTCGATGCCTTAGGACATGCTCAATTCTATGCATAGATCAGTTTTTCACGTTTCATGCAATTTTGAACTTAACTTGGTCTATTGGCTTCTTTACCTAATGAAACGTTGTCCAAAGGCTAAACTAGCAAGTTAAAACATCGTAGAACACTAAATAGAGTATGACGGTCCAATTTGATGCCTTATGAATGCTCAACTCTATGCATAGACAACTTTTTCACATTTCGTGCAATTTTGAACTTAACTTGGTCTATTGGCTTCTTTACCTAACGAAACGTTGTCCAATAGCTAAACTAGCAAGTTAAGATTTCTAAGAACACTAAATAGAGTATAACGCTCCAATTTGATGCCTTAGTAATGCTCAGTTTTATGCATAGACATGTTTTTCACGTTTCGTGTAATTTTGAACTTAACTTGGTCTATTGGCTTCTTTACCTAACGAAACGTCGTCCAAAAGCTAAGGTAGCAAGTTAATACATCGTCGAACACTAAATAGAGTATAACGGTCCAACATGATGCCTTAGGAATGCTCACTTCTATGCGTAGACATGTTTTTCTCGTTTCGTGCAATTTTGAACTTAACTTGGTCTATTGGCTTCTTTACCTATCGAAACGTTGTCCAAAAGCTGAACTAGAAAGTTAAGACTTCTAAGAACACTAAATAGAGTATAACGGTCCAATTTGATTCCTTAGGAATGCTCACTGCTATGCATAGACAAGTGTTTCACGTTTCGTGCAATTTTGAACCGAACTTGGTCTATTGGCTTCTTTACCTTACGAAACGTTGTCCAAAAGCTAAGCTAGCAAGTTAATACATCGTAGAACACTAAATAGAGTGTAATGGTCCAACTTGATGCCTTAGGAATCCTCAGTTCTATGCGTAGACATGTTTTTCACGTTTCGTGAAATTTTGAACTTAACTTGGTCTATTCACTTCTTTACCAAACGAAACGTTGTCCAAAAGCTAAACTAGCAAGTTAAGACATCTAAGAACACTAAAGAGAGTATAACGGTCCAATTTGATGCCTTAGGAATGCTTAGTTCTATTCATAGACATGTTTTTCACGTTTCATGTAATTTTGAACTTAACTTGGTCTATTGCCTTATTTACCTAACGAAACGTTGTCCAAAAGCTAAGCTAGCAAGTTAATACATCGTAGAACACTAAATAGAGTATAATGGTCCAACTTGATGCCTTAGGAATGCTCAGTTCTATGTGTAGACATGTTTTTCACGTTTCGTGTAATTTTGAACTTAACTTGGTCTATTGGCTTCTTTACCTAACGAAACCTTGCCCAAAAGCTAAGCTAGCAACTTAATGCATCGTAGAACACTAAATAGAGTGTAACAGTCCAACTTGATGCCTTAGGAATGCTCAGTTCTATGCGTAGACATGTTTTTCTCGTTTCGTGCAATTTTGAACTTAACTTGGCCTATTGGCTTCTTTACCTAACGAAACGTTGTCCAAAGGCTAAACTAGCAAGTTAAGACTTCAAGAACACTAATAGAGTATAACGTCCAATTTGATGCCTTAGGAATGCTCAATTCTATGCATAGACAGTTTTTCACGTTTCGTGCAATTTTGAACTTAACTTGGCCTATTGGCTTCTTTACCTAATGAAACGTTGTCCAAAGGCTAAACTAGCAAGTTAAAACATCGTAGCACACTAAATAGAGTATAACGGTCCAATTTGATGCCTTATGAATGCTCAACTCTATGCATAGACAACTTTTTCACATTTCGTGCAATTTTGAACTTAACTTGGTCTATTGGCTTCTTTACCTAACGAAACGTTGTCCAATAGCTAAACTAGCAAGTTAAGATTTCTAAGAACACTAAATAGAGTATAACGCTCCAATTTGATGCCTTAGTAATGCTCAGTTTTATGCATAGACATGTTTTTCACGTTTCGTGTAATTTTGAACTTAACTTGGTCTATTGGCTTCTTTACCTAACGAAACGTCGTCCAAAAGCTAAGGTAGCAAGTTAATACATCGTCGAACACTAAATAGAGTATAACGGTCCAACATGATGCCTTAGGAATGCTCACTTCTATGCGTAGACATGTTTTTCTCGTTTCGTGCAATTTTGAACTTAACTTGGTCTATTGGCTTCTTTACCTATCGAAACGTTGTCCAAAAGCTGAACTAGAAAGTTAAGACTTCTAAGAACACTAAATAGAGTATAACGGTCCAATTTGATTCCTTAGGAATGCTCACTGCTATGCATAGACAAGTGTTTCACGTTTCGTGCAATTTTGAACTTAACTTGGTCTATTGGCTTCTTTACCCAACGAAACGTTGTCCAAAAGCTAAAATAGCAAGTTAAGACTTTTAAGAACACAAAGTATAGTATAACGGTCCAATTTGATGCCTTAGGAATGCTGAGTTCTATGCATAGACAAGTTTTCCACGTTTCATGTAATTTTGAACTTAACTTGGTCTATTGGCTTCTTTACCTAACGAAACGTTGTCCAAAAGCTAAGCTAGCAAGTTAATACATCGTAGAACACTAAATAGAGTATAACGGTCCAACATGATGACTTAGGAATGCTCACTTCTATGCGTAGACATGTTTTTCTCGTTTCGTGCAATTTTGAACTTAACTTGGTCTATTGGCTTATTTACCTAACAAAACGTTGTGCAAAAGCTAAACTAGCAAGTTAAGACTTCTAAGAACACTAAATAGAGTGTAACGTTCCAACTTGATGCCTTAGGAATGCTCAATTCTATGCGTAGACATGTTTTTCTCGTTTCGTGCAATTTTGAACTTAACTTGGTCTATTGGCTTATTTACCTAACAAAACGTTGTGCAAAAGCTAATCTAGCAAGTTAAGACTTCTAAGAACACTAAATAGAGTGTAACAGTCCAATTTGACGCCTTAGGAATGCTCAGTTCTATGCATAGACGAGTTTTTCACGTTTCGTGCAATTTTGAACCGAACTTGGTCTATTGGCTTCTTTACCTTACGAAACGTTGTCCAAAAGCTAAGCTAGCAAGTTAATACATCGTAGAACACTAAATAGAGTGTAATGGTCCAACTTGATGCCTTAGGAATCCTCAGTTCTATGCGTAGACATGTTTTTCACGTTTCGTGAAATTTTGAACTTAACTTGGTCTATTCACTTCTTTACCAAACGAAACGTTGTCCAAAAGCTAAACTAGCAAGTTAAGACTTCTAAGAACACTAAATAGAGTATAACGGTCCAATTTGATGCCTTAGGAATGCTCAGTTCTATTCATAGACATGTTTTTCACGTTTCATGTAATTTTGAACTTAACTTGGTCTATTGCCTTATTTACCTAACGAAACGTTGTCCAAAAGCTAAGCTAGCAAGTTAATACATCGTAGAACACTAAATTGAGTATAACGGTCCAACTTGATGCCTTAGGAATGCTCAGTTCTATGTGTAGACATGTTTTTCACGTTTCGTGTAATTTTGAACTTAACTTGGTCTATTGGCTTCTTTACCTAACGAAACGTTGCCCAAAAGCTAACCTAGCAACTTAATGCATCGTAGAACACTAAATACAGTATAACAGTCCAACTTGATGCCTTAGGAATGCTCAGTTCTATGCGTAGACATGTTTTTCTCGTTTCGTGCAATTTTGAACTTAACTTGGTCTATTAGCTTCTTTACCTAACGAAACGTTTTCCAAAAGCTAAACTAGCAAGTTAAGACTTCAAAGAACACTAAAAAGAGTGTAACGGTCCAATTCGATGCCTTAGGAATGCTCAATTCTATGCATAGATCAGTTTTTCACGTTTCATGCAATTTTGAACTTAACTTGGTCTATTGGCTTCTTTACCTAATGAAACGTTGTCCAAAGGCTAAACTAGCAAGTTAAAACATCGTAGAACACTAAATAGAGTATAACGGTCCAATTTGATGCCTTATGAATGCTCAACTCTATGCATAGGCAACTTTTTCACATTTCGTGCAATTTTGAACTTAACTTGGTCTATTGGCTTCTTTACCTAACGAAACGTTGTCCAGTAGCTAAACTAGCAAGTTAAGATTTCTAAGAACACTAAATAGAGTATAACGCTCCAATTTGATGCCTTAGTAATGCTCAGTTTTATGCATAGACAAGTTTTTCACGTTTCGTGTAATTTTGAACTTAACTTGGTCTATTGGCTTCTTTACCTAACGAAACGTCGTCCAAAAGCTAAGGTAGCAAGTTAATACATCGTCGAACACTAAATAGAGTATAACGGTCCAACATGATGCCTTAGGAATGCTCACTTCTATGCGTAGACATGTTTTTCTCGTTTCGTGCAATTTTGAACTTAACTTGGTCTATTGGCTTCTTTGCCTATCGAAACGTTGTCCAAAAGCTGAACTAGAAAGTTAAGACTTCTAAGAACACTAAATAGAGTATAACGGTCCAATTTGATTCCTTAGGAATGCTCACTGCTATGCATAGACAAGTGTTTCACGTTTCGTGCAATTTTGAACTTAACTTGGTCTATTGGCTTCTTTACCCAACGAAACGTTGTCGAAAAGCTAAAATAGCAAGCGAAGACTTTTAAGAACACAAAGTATAGTATAACGGTCCAATTTGATGCCTTAGGAATGCTGAGTTCTATGCATAGACAAGTTTTCCACGTTTCATGTAATTTTGAACTTAACTTGGTCTATTGGCTTCTTTACCTAACGAAACGTTGTCCAAAAGCTAAGCTAGCAAGTTAATACATCGTAGAACACTAAATAGAGTATAACGGTCCAACATGATGACTTAGGAATGCTCACTTCTATGCGTAGACATGTTTTTCTCGTTTCGTGCAATTTTGAACTTAATTTGGTCTATTGGCTTATTTACCTAACAAAACGTTGTGCAAAAGCTAAACTAGCAAGTTAAGACTTCTAAGAACACTAAATAGAGTGTAACGTTCCAACTTGATGCCTTAGGAATGCTCAATTCTATGCGTAGACATGTTTTTCTCGTTTCGTGCAATTTTGAACTTAACTTGGTCTATTGGCTTATTTACCGAACAAAACGTTGTGCAAAAGCTAATCTAGCAAGTTAAGACTTCTAAGAACACTAAATAGAGTGTAACAGTCCAATTTGACGCCTTAGGAATGCTCAGTTCTATGCATAGACGAGTTTTTCACGTTTCGTGCAATTTTGAACCGAACTTGGTCTATTGGCTTCTTTACCTTACGAAACGTTGTCCAAAAGCTAAGCTAGCAAGTTAATACATCGTAGAACACTAAATAGAGTGTAATGGTCCAACTTGATGCCTTAGGAATCCTCAGTTCTATGCGTAGACATGTTTTTCACGTTTCGTGAAATTTTGAACTTAACTTGGTCTATTCACTTCTTTGCCAAACGAAACGTTGTCCAAAAGCTAAACTAGCAAGTTAAGACTTCTAAGAACACTAAATAGAGTATAACGGTCCAATTTGATGCCTTAGGAATGCTCAGTTCTATTCATAGACATGTTTTTCACGTTTCATGTAATTTTGAACTTAACTTGGTCTATTGCCTTATTTACCTAACGAAACGTTGTCCAAAAGCTAAGCTAGCAAGTTAATACATCGTAGAACACTAAATTGAGTATAACGGTCCAACTTGATGCCTTAGGAATGCTCAGTTCTATGTGTAGACATGTTTTTCACATTTCGTGTAATTTTGAACTTAACTTGGTCTATTGGCTTCTTTACCTAACGAAACGTTGCCCAAAAGCTAACCTAGCAACTTAATGCATCGTAGAACACTAAATACAGTATAACAGTCCAACTTGATGCCTTAGGAATGCTCAGTTCTATGCGTAGACATGTTTTTCTCGTTTCGTGCAATTTTGAACTTAACTTGGTCTATTAGCTTCTTTACCTAACGAAACGTTTTCCAAAAGCTAAACTAGCAAGTTAAGACTTCAAAGAACACTAAAAAGAGTGTAACGGTCCAATTCGATGCCTTAGGAATGCTCAATTCTATGCATAGATCAGTTTTTCACGTTTCATGCAATTTTGAACTTAACTTGGTCTATTGGCTTCTTTACCTAATGAAACGTTGTCCAAAGGCTAAACTAGCAAGTTAAAACATCGTAGAACACTAAATAGAGTATAACGGTCCAATTTGATGCCTTATGAATGCTCAACTCTATGCATAGACAACTTTTTCACATTTCGTGCAATTTTGAACTTAACTTGGTCTATTGGCTTCTTTACCTAACGAAACGTTGTCCAGTAGCTAAACTAGCAAGTTAAGATTTCTAAGAACACTAAATAGAGTATAACGCTCCAATTTGATGCCTTAGTAATGCTCAGTTTTATGCATAGACAAGTTTTTCACGTTTCGTGTAATTTTGAACTTAACTTGGTCTATTGGCTTCTTTACCTAACGAAACGTCGTCCAAAAGCTAAGGTAGCAAGTTAATACATCGTCGAACACTAAATAGAGTATAACGGTCCAACATGATGCCTTAGGAATGCTCACTTCTATGCGTAGACATGTTTTTCTCGTTTCGTGCAATTTTGAACTTAACTTGGTCTATTGGCTTCTTTACCTATCGAAACGTTGTCCAAAAGCTGAACTAGAAAGTTAAGACTTCTAAGAACACTAAATAGAGTATAACGGTCCAATTTGATTCCTTAGGAATGCTCACTGCTATGCATAGACAAGTGTTTCACGTTTCGTGCAATTTTGAACTTAACTTGGTCTATTGGCTTCTTTACCCAACGAAACGTTGTCCAAAAGCTAAAATAGCAAGTTAAGACTTTTAAGAACACAAAGTATAGTATAACGGTCCAATTTGATGCCTTAGGAATGCTGAGTTCTATGCATAGACAAGTTTTCCACGTTTCATGTAATTTTGAACTTAACTTGGTCTATTGGCTTCTTTACCTAACGAAACGTTGTCCAAAAGCTAAGCTAGCAAGTTAATACATCGTAGAACACTAAATAGAGTATAACGATCCAACATGATGACTTAGGAATGCTCACTTCTATGCGTAGACATGTTTTTCTCGTTTCGTGCAATTTTGAACTTAACTTGGTCTATTGGCTTCTTTACCTAACGAAACGTTGTCCAAAAGCTAAACTAGAAAGTTCAGACTTCTAAGAACACTAAATAGAGCATAACGGTCCAATTTGATGCCTTAGGAATGCTCAGTTCTCTGCATAGACAAGTTTTTCACGTTTCGTGCAATTTTGAACTTAACTTGGTCTATTGGCTTCTTTACCTAACGAAACATTGTCCAAAAGCTAAGCTAGCAAATTAATACATCGTAGAACACAAAATGAAGTATAACGGTCCAACTTGATGCCTTAGGAATGCTTAGTTCTATGCGTAGACATGTTTTTCACGTTTCGTGTAATTTTGAACTTGACTTGGTCTATTGGCTTCTTTACCAAACGAAACGTTGTCCAAAAGATAAACTAGCAAGTTAAGACTTCTAAGAACACTAAATAGAGTATAACGGTCCAATTTGATTCCTTAGGAATGCTGAGTTCTATGCATAGACAAGTTTTCCACGTTTCATGTAATTTTGAACTTAACTTGGTCTATTGGCTTCTTTACCTAACGAAACGTTGTCCAAAAGCTAAGCTAGCAAGTTAATACATCGTATAACACTAATTAGAGTATAACGGTCCAACTTGATGCCTTAGGAATGCTCAGTTCTATGCGTAGACATGTTTTTCACGTTTCGTGTAATTTTGAACTTAACTTGGTCTATTGGCTTCTTTACCAAACGAAACGTTGTCCAAAAGCTAAAATAGCAAGTTAAGACTTTTAAGAACACTAAATATAGTATAACGGTCCAATTTGATGCCTTAGAAATGCTCAGTTCTATACATAGGCAAGTTTTTCACGTTTCGTGTAATTTTGAACTTAACTTGGTCTATTGGCTTCTTTACCTAATGAAACGTTGTCCAAAGGCTAAACTAGCAAGTTAAAACATCGTAGAACACTAAATAGAGTATAACGGTCCAATTTGATGCCTTATGAATGCTCAACTCTATGCATAGACAACTTTTTCACATTTCGTGCAATTTTGAACTTAACTTGGTCTATTGGCTTCTTTACCTAACGAAACGTTGTCCAGTAGCTAAACTAGCAAGTTAAGATTTCTAAGAACACTAAATAGAGTATAACGCTCCAATTTGATGCCTTAGTAATGCTCAGTTTTATGCATAGACAAGTTTTTCACGTTTCGTGTAATTTTGAACTTAACTTGGTCTATTGGCTTCTTTACCTAACGAAACGTCGTCCAAAAGCTAAGGTAGCAAGTTAATACATCGTCGAACACTAAATAGAGTATAACGGTCCAACATGATGCCTTAGGAATGCTCACTTCTATGCGTAGACATGTTTTTCTCGTTTCGTGCAATTTTGAACTTAACTTGGTCTATTGGCTTCTTTACCTATCGAAACGTTGTCCAAAAGCTGAACTAGAAAAGTTAAGACTTCTAAGAACACTAATAGAGTATAACGGTCCAATTTGATTCCTTAGGAATGCTCACTGCTATGCATAGACAAGTGTTTCACGTTTCGTGCAATTTTGAACTTAACTTGGTCTATTGGCTTCTTTACCCAACGAAACGTTGTCCAAAAGCTAAAATAGCAAGTTAAGACTTTTAAGAACACAAAGTATAGTATAACGGTCCAATTTGATGCCTTAGGAATGCTGAGTTCTATGCATAGACAAGTTTTCCACGTTTCATGTAATTTTGAACTTAACTTGGTCTATTGGCTTCTTTACCTATACGAAACGTTGTCCAAAAGCTAAGGCTAGCAAGTTAATACATCGTAGAACACTAAATAGAGTATAACGATCCAACATGATGACTTAGGAATGCTCACTTCTATGCGTAGACATGTTTTTCTCGTTTCGTGCAATTTTGAACTTAACTTGGTCTATTGGCTTCTTTACCTAACGAAACGTTGTCCAAAAGCTAAACTAGAAAGTTCAGACTTCTAAGAACACTAAATAGAGTATAACGGTCCAATTTGATGCCTTAGGAATGCTCAGTTCTCTGCATAGACAAGTTTTTCACGTTTCGTGCAATTTTGAACTTAACTTGGTCTATTGGCTTCTTTACCTAACGAAACATTGTCCAAAAGCTAAGCTAGCAAGTTAATACATCGTAGAACACAAAATGAAGTATAACGGTCCAACTTGATGCCATAGGAATGCTTAGTTCTATGCGTAGACATGTTTTTCACGTTTCGTGTAATTTTGAACTTGACTTGGTCTATTGGCTTCTTTACCAAACGAAACGTTGTCCAAAAGATAAACTAGCAAGTTAAGACTTCTAAGAACACTAAATAGAGTATAACGGTCCAATTTGATTCCTTAGGAATGCTGAGTTCTATGCATAGACAAGTTTTCCACGTTTCATGTAATTTTGAACTTAACTTGGTCTATTGGCTTCTTTACCTAACGAAACGTTGTCCAAAAGCTAAGCTAGCAAGTTAATACATCGTATAACACTAATTAGAGTATAACGGTCCAACTTGATGCCTTAGGAATGCTCAGTTCTATGCGTAGACATGTTTTTCACGTTTCGTGTAATTTTGAACTTAACTTGGTCTATTGGCTTCTTTACCAAACGAAACATTGTCCAAAAGCTAAAATAGCAAGTTAAGACTTTTAAGAACACTACATATAGTATAACGGTCCAATTTGATGCCTTAGAAATGCTCAGTTCTATACATAGGCAAGTTTTTCACGTTTCGTGTAATTTTGAACTTAACTTGGTCTATTGGCTTCTTTACCTAACGAAACGTTGTCCAAAAGCTAAGCTAGCAAGTTAATACATCGTAGAACACTAAATAGAGTATAACGGTCCAACTTGATGCCTTAGGAATGCTCAGTTCTATGCGTAGACATGTTTTTCACGTTTCGTGTAATTTTGAACTTAACTTGGTCTATTGGCTTTTTTACCCAAACGAAACGTGTCCAAAAGCTAAAATAGCAAGTTAAGACTGCTAAGAACACTAAATAGAGTATAACGGTCCAATTTGATGCCTTAGGAATGCTCAGTTCTATGTATAGACAAGTTTTTCACGTTTCATGTAATTTTGAACTTACTTGGTCTATTGGCTTCTTACCTAACGAAACGTTGTCCAAAAGCTAAGCTAGCAAGTTAATACATCGTAGAACACTAAATAGAGTATAAACGGTCCAACATGATGACTTAGGAATGCTCACTTCTATGCGTAGACATGTTTTTCTCGTTTCGTGCAATTTTGAACTTAATTTGGTCTATATTGGCTTATTTACCTAACAAAACGTTGTGCAAAAGCCTAAACTAGCAAAGTTAAGACTTCTAAGAACACTAAATAGAGTGTAACGTTCCAACTTGATGCCTTAGGCATGCTCAATTCTATGCGATAGACATGTTTTTCCGTTTCGTGCAATTTTGAACTTAACTTGGTCTATGTGGCCTATTTACCGAACAAAACGTTGTGCAAAAGCTAATCTAGCAAGTTAAGGACTTCTAAGAACACTAAATAGAGTGTAACAGTCCAATTTGACGCCTTAGGAATGCTCAGTTCTATGCATAGACGAGTTTTTCACGTTTCGTGCAATTTTGAACCGAACTTGGTCTATTGGGCTTCTTTACTTACGAAACTTGTCCAAAAGCTAAGCTAGCAAGTTTAATACATCGTAGAACACTAAATAGAGTGTAATGGGTCCAACTTGATGCCTTAGGAATCCTCAGTTCTATGCGTAGACATGTTGTTTCCCGTTTCGTGAAATTTTGAACTTAACTTGGTCTATTCACTTCTTTGCCCAACGAAACGTTGTCCAAAAAGCTAAACTAGCAAGTTAAGACTTCTAAGAACACTAAATAGAGTATAACGGTCCAATTTGATGCCTTAGGAATGCTCCGTTCTATTCATAGACATGTTTTTTCACGTTTCATGTTAATTTTGAACTTAACTTGGTCTATTGCCTTATTTACCTAACGAAACGTTTGTCCAAAAGCTAAGCTAGCAAGTTAATACATCGTAGAACACTAAATAGAGTATAACGGTCCAACTTGATGCTTAGGAATGCTCAGTTCTATGTGTAGACATGTTTTTCACGTTTCGTGTAATTTTGAACTTAACTTGGTCTATTGGCTTCTTACCTAACGAAACGTTGTCCAAAAGCTAACCTAGCAAGTTAATGACTATCGTAGAACACTAAATAGAGTATAACAGTCCAACTTGATGCCTTAGGAATGCTCAATTCTATGCGTAGACATGTTTTTCTCGTTTCGTGCAATTTTGAACTTAACTTGGTCTATTAGGCTTCTTTACCTAACGAAACGTTGTCCAAAAGCTAAACTAGCAAGTTAAGGACTTCAAAGAACACTAAAATAGAGTATAACGGTCCAATTCGATGCCTTAGGAATGCTCAATTCTATGCATAGATCAAGTTTTTCACGGTTCATGCAATTTTGAACTTAACTTGGTCTATTGCTTCTTTACCTAATGAAACGTTGTCCAAAGCTAAACTAGCAAGTTAAAACATCTTAGAACACTAAATAGAGTATAACGGTCCAATTTGATGCCTTATGAATGCTCAACTCTATGCATAGACAACCTTTTTCACATTTCGTGCAATTTTGAACTTAACTGGTCTATTGGCTTCTTTACCTAACGAACGTTGTCCAGTAGCTAACTAGCAAGTTAAGATTTCTAAGAACACTAAATAGAGTATAACGCGTCCAATTTGATGCCTTAGTAATGCTAGTTTTATGCATAGACAAGTTTTTTCACGTTTCGTGTAATTTTGAACTTAACTTGGTCTATTGGCTTCTTTACCTAACGAACCGTCGTCCAAAAGCTAAGCTAGCAAGTTAATACATCGTCGAACACTAAATAGAGTATAAACGGTCCAACATGATGCCTTAGGAATGCTCACTTCTATGCGTAGACATGTTTTTTCTCGTTTCGTGCAATTTTGAACTTAACTTGTCTATTGGCTTCTTTACCTATCGAAACGTTGTCCAAAAAGCTGAACTAGAAAGTTAAGACTTCTAAGAACACTAAATAGAGTAAACGGTCCCAATTTGATTCCTTAGGAATGCTCACTGCTATGCATAGACAATGTTTCACGTTTCGTGCAATTTTGAACTTAACTTGGTCTATTGGCTTCTTTACCCAACGAAACGTTGTCCAAAAGCTAAAATTAGCAAGTTAAGACTTTTAAGGACACAAAGTATAGTATAACTGTCCAATTTGATGCCTTAGGAATGCTGAGTTCTATGCATAGACAAGTTTTCACGTTCATGTAATTTTGAACTTAACTTGGTCTATTGGCTTCTTTACCTAACGAACGTTGTCCAAAGCTAAGCTAGCAAGTTAAAGACATTCGTAGAACACTAAATAGAGTATAACGGTCCAATCGATGACTTAGGAATGCTCACTTCTATGCGTAGACATGTTTTTCTCGTTTCGTGCAATTTTGAACTTACTTGGTCTATTGGCTTCTTTACCTAACGAAACGTTGTCCAAAAGCTAAAATAGCAAGTTCAGACATTCTAAGAACACTAAATAGAGTATAACGGTCCAATTTGATGCCTTAGGAATGCTCAGTTCTATAGCATAGACAAGTTTTTTCACGTTTCGTGCAATTTTGAACTTAACTTGGTCTATTGGCTTCTTTACCTAACGAAACGTTGTCCAAAAGCTAAGCTAGCAAGTTAATACATCGTAGAACACTAAATAGAGTATAACGGTCCAACTTGATGCCTTAGGAATGCTCAGTTCTATGCGTAGACAATGTTTTTCACGTTTCGTGTAATTTTGAACTTAACTTGGTCTATTGGCTTCTTTACAAACGAAACGTTGTCCAAAAGCTAAACTAGCAAGTTAAGACTTCTAAGAACACTAAATAGAGTATAACGGTCCAATTTGAATGCCTTAGGAATGCTCAGTTCTATGCATAGACAAGTTTTCCAACGTTTCATGTAATTTTGAACTTAACTTGGTCTATTGGCTTCTTTACCTAACGAAACGTTGTCCAAAAGCTAAGCTAGCAAGTTAATACATCGTATAACACTAAATTAGAGTATAACGGTCCAACTTGATGCCTTAGGAATGCTCATTCTATGCGTAGACATGTTTTCACGTTTCGTGTAATTTTGAACTTAACTTGGTCTATTGGCTTATTTACCAAACGAAACGTTGTCCAAAAGCTAAACTAGCAAGTTAAGACTTCTAAGAACAACTAAATATAGTATAACGGTCCAATTTGATGCCTTAGGAAATGCTCAGTTCTATTACATAGACAAGTTTTTCACGTTTCGTGTAATTTTGAACTTAACTTGGTCTATTGGCTTCTTTACCTAACGAAACGTTGTCCAAAAGCTAAGCTAGCAAGTTAATACATCGTAGAACACTAAATAGAGTATAACGGTCCAACATTGATGCCTTAGGAATGCTCAGTTCTATGCGTAGACATGTTTTTCCTCGTTTCGTGCAATTTTGAACTTAACTTGGTCTATTGGCTTCTTTACCTAAACGAAACGGTTGTCCAAAAGCTAAACTAGCAAAGTTAAGACTTCTAAGAACACTAAATAGAGTATAACGGTCCAATTTGATGCCTTAGGAATGCTCAGTTCTATGCATAGACAAGTTTTTCACGTTTCTGTGCAATTTTGAACTTAACTTGGTCTATTGGCTTCTTACCTAACGAAACAGTTGTCCAAAAGCTAAGCTAGCAAGTTAATACATCGTAGAACACTAAAATGAAGTATAACGGTCCAACTTGATGCCTTAGGAATGCTTCAGTTCTATGCGTAGACACGTTTTTCACGTTTCGTGTAATTTTGAACTTGACTTGGTCTATTGGCTTCTTACCTAAACGAAACGTTGTCCAAAAGATAAACTAGCAAGTTAAGACTTCTAAGACACTAATAGAGTATAACGGTCCAATTGATGCCTTAGGAATGCTGCAGTTCTATGCATAGACAAGTTTTTCCCGTTTCATGTAATTTTGAACTTAACTTGGTCTATTGGCTTCTTACCTAACGAAACGTTGTCCAAAAGCTAAGCTAGCAAGTTAATACATCGTATAACACTAATTAGAGTATAACGGTCCAACTTGATGCCTTAGGAATGCCTCAGTTCTATGCGTAGACATGTTTTTCACGTTTCGTGTAATTTTTGAACTTAACTTGGTCTATTGGCTTCTTTACCTAACGAAACGTTGTCCCAAAAGCTAAACTAGCAAGTTAAGACATTCTTAAGAACACTAATAGTAGTATAACGGTCCAATTTGATGCCTTAGAATGCTCAAGTCTATACATAGGCAAGTTTTTCACGTTTCGTGCTAATTTTGAACTTAACTTGGTCTATTGGCTTCTTTACCTAATGAAACGTTGTCCAAAGGCTAAACTAGCAAGTTAAAACATCGTAGAACACTAAATAGAGTATAACGGTCCAATTTGATGCCTTATGAATGCTCAACTCTATGCATAGACACTTTTTCACAGTTTCGTGCAATTTTGAACTTAACTTGGTTCTATTGGCTTCTTTACCTAACGAAACGTTGTCCAGTAGCTAAACTAGCAAGTTAAGATTTCTAAGAACACTAAATAGAGTATAACGCTCCAAATTTGATGCCTTAGTAATGCTCAGTTTTATGCATAGACAAGTTTTCACGTTTCGTGTAATTTTGAACTTAACTTGGTCTATTGGCTTCTTTACCTAACGAAACGTCGTCCAAAAGCTAAGGTAGCAAGTTAATACATCGTATCGAACACTAAATAGAGTATAACGGTCCAACATGATGCCTTAGGAATGCTCACTTCTATGCGTAGACATGTTTTTCTCGTTTCGTGCAATTTTGAACTTAACTTGGTCTATTGGCTTCTTTACCTATCGAAACGTTGTCCAAAAGCTGAACTAGAAAGTTAAGACTTCTAAGAACACTAAATAGAGTATAACGGTCCCAATTTGATTCCTTAGGAATGCTCACTGCTATGCATAGACAAGTGTTTCACGTTTCGTGCAATTTTGAACTTAACTTGGTCCTATTGGCTTCTTACCCAACGAAACGTTGTCCAAAAGCTAAATAGCAAGTTAAGACTTTTAAGAACACAAAGTATAGTAATAAACGGTCCAATTGATGCCTTAGGAATGCTGAGTTCTATGCATAGACAAGTTTTCCACGTTTCATGTAATTTTGACTTAACTTGGTCTATTGGCTTCTTTACCTAACGGAAACGTTGTCCAAAAGCTAAGCTAGCAAGTTAATACATCGTAGAACACTAAATAGAGTATAACGATCCAACATGATGACTTAGGAATGCTCACTTCTATGCGTAGACATGTTTTTCTCGTTTCGTGCAATTTTGAACTTAACTTGGTCTATTGCTTCTTTACTAACGAAACGTTGTCCAAAAGCTAAACTAGAAAGTTCAGACTTCTAAGAACCTAAATAGAGTATAACGGTCCCAATTTGATGCCTTAGGAATGCTCAGTTCTCTGCATAGACAAGTTTTTCACGTTTTCGTGCAATTTTGAACTTAACTTGGTCTATTGCTTCTTTACCTAACGAAACATTGTCCAAAAGCTAAGCTAGCAAGTTAATACATCGTAGAACACAAATGAAGTATAACGGTCCAACTTGATGCCATTAGGAATGCTTAGTTCTATGCGTAGACATGTTTTTCACGTTTCGTGTAATTTTGAACTTGACTTGGTCTATTGGCTTCTTTACCAAACGAAACGTGTCCAAAAGATAAACTAGCAAGTTAAGACTTCTAAGAACACTAAATAGAGTATAACGGTCCAATTTGATTCCTTAGGAATGCTGAGTTCTATGCATAGACAAGTTTTTCCACGTTTCATGTAATTTTGAACTTAACTTGGTCTATTGGCTTCTTTACCTAACGAAACGTTGTCCAAAAGCTAAGCTAGCAAGTTAATACATCGTATAACACTAATAGAGTATAACGGTCCAACTTGATGCCTTAGGAATGCTCAGTTCTATGCGTAGACATGTTTTTCACGTTTCGTGAATTTTGAACTTAACTTGGTCTATTGGCTTCTTTACCAAACGAAACATTGTCCAAAAGCTAAAATAGCAAGTTAAGACATTTAAGAACACTACATATAGTATAACGGTCCAATTTGATGCCTTAGAAATGGTCAGTTCTATACATAGGCAAGTTTTTCACGTTTCGTGTAATTTTGAACTTAACTTGGTCTAATTGGCTTCTTTACCTAACGAAACGTTGTCCAAAAGCTAAGCTAGCAAGTTAATACATCGTAGAACACTAATAGAGTATAACGGTCCAACTTGATGCCTTAGGACATGCTCAGTTCTATGCGTAGACATGTTTTTCACGTTTCGTGTAATTTTGAACTTAACTTGGTCTATTGGCTTTTTTACCAAACGAAACGTGTCCAAAGCTAAAATAGCAAGTTAAGACTGCTAAGAACACTAAATAGAGTATAACGGTCCAATTTGATGCCTTAGGAAATGCTCAGTTCTATGTATAGACAAGTTTTTCACGTTTCATGTAATTTGAACTTAACTTGGTCTATTGGCTTCTTTACCTAACGAAACGTTGTCCAAAAGCTAAGCTAGCAAGTTAATACATCGTAGAACACTAAATAGAGTATAACGGTCCAACTTGATGCCTTAGGAATGCTCAGTTCTATGCGTAGACATTTTTTCTCGTTTCGAGCAATTTTGAACTTAACTTGGTCTATTGGCTTCTTTACCTAACGAAACGTTGTCCAAAAGCTAAACTAGCAAGTTAAGACTTCTAAGAACACTAAATAGAGTAACGGTACTTGATGCCTTAGGAATGCTCAGTTCTATGCATAGACAGTTTTTCACGTTTCGTGCAATTTTGAACTTAACTTGGTCTATTGGCTTCTTTACCTTACGAAACGTTGTCCAAAAGCTAAGCTAGCAAGTTTAATACATCGTAGAACACTAAATAGAGTGTAAATGGTCCAACTTGATGCCTTAGGAATCCTCAAGTTCTATGCGTAGACATGTTTTTCCCGTTTCGTGCAATTTGAACTTAACTTGGTCTATTCGCTTCGTTACCTAAACGAAACTTTGTCAAAAAAGCTAAACTAGCAAGTTAAGACTTCTAAGAACACTAAATAGAGTATAACGGTCCAATTTGATGCCTTAGGAATGCTCAGTTCTATTCATAGACATGTTTTTCACGTTTCATGTAATTTTGAACTTAACTTGGTCTATTGCCTTATTTACCTAACGAAACGTTGTCCAAAAGCTAAGCTAGCAAGTTAATACATCGTAGAACACTAATAGAGTATAACGGTCCAACTTGATGCCTTAGGAATGCTCAGTTCTATGTGTAGACACGTTTTTCACGTTTCGTGTAATTGTGAACTTAACTTGGTCTATTGGCTTCTTTACCTAACGAAACGTTGCCCAAAAGCTAAGCTAGCAACTTAATGCATCGTAGAACACTAACTAGAGTATAACAGTCCCAACTGATTCCTTAGGAATGCTCAGTCTATGCGTAGACATGTTTTTTCTCGTTTCGTGCAATTTTGAACTTAACTTGGTCTATTGGCTTCTTTACCTAACGAAACGTTGTCCAAAAGCTAAACTAGCAAGTTAAGACTTCAAAGAACACTAAATAGAGTGTAACGGTCCAATTTGATGCCTTAGGAATGCTCAATTCTATGCATAGACGAGTTTTTCACGTTTCCTGCAATTTTGAACCGAACTTGGTCTATTGGCTTCTTTACCTTACGAAACATTGTCCAAAAGCTAAGCTAGCAAGTTAATACATCGTAGAACACTAAATAGAGTGTAATGGTCCAACTTGATGCCTTAGGAATCCTCAGTTCTATGCGTAGACATGTTTTTCCCGTTTCGTGCAATTTTGAACTTAACTTGGTCTATTCGCTTCGTTACCAAACGAAATGTTGTCCAAAGGCTAAACTAGCAAGTTAAAACATCGTAGAACACTAAATAGAGTATAACGGTCCAATTTGATGCCTTATGAATGCTCAACTCTATGCATAGACAAGTTCTTCACGTTTCGTGTAATTTTGAACTTAACTTGGTGTATTGGCTTCTTTACCTAACGAAACGTCGTCCAAAAGCTAAGGTAGCAAGTTAATACATCGTCGAACACTAAATAGAGTATAACGGTCCAACATGACGCCTTAGGAATGCTCACTTCTATGCGTAGACATGTTTTTCTCGTTTCGTGCAATTTTGAACTTAACTTGGTCTATTGGCTTCTTTACCTATCGAAACGTTGTCCAAAAGCTGAACTAGAAAGTTAAGACTTCTAAGAACACTAAATAGAGTATAACGGTCCAATTTGATTCATTAGGAATGCTCACTGCTATGCATAGACAAGTGTTTCACGTTTCGTGCAATTTTGAACTTAACTTGGTCTATTGGCTTCTTTACCCAACGAAACGTTGTCCAAAAGCTAAAATAGCAAGTTAAGACTTTCAAGAACACAAAGTATAGTATAACGGTCCAATTTGATGCCTTAGGAATGCTGAGTTCTATGCATAGACAAGTTTTCCACGTTTCATGTAATTTTGAACTTAACTTGGTCTATTGGCTTCTTTACCTAACGAAACGTTGTCCAAAAGCTAAGCTAGCAAGTTAATACATCGTAGAAAACTAAATAGAGTATAACGGTCCAACATGATGACTTAGGAATGCTCACTTCTATGCGTAGACATGTTTTTCTCGTTTTGTGCAATTTTGAACTTAACTTGGTCTATTGGCTTCTTTACCTAACGAAACGTTGTCCAAAAGCTAAGCTAGCAATTTAATACATCGTAGAACACTAAATAGAGTATAACGGTCCAACTTGATGGCTTAGGAATGCTCAGTTCTATGCGTAGACATGTTTTTCACGTTTCATGTAATTTTGAACTTAACTTGGTCTATTGGCTTTTTTACCAAACGAAACGTTGTCCAAAAGCTAAAATAGCAAGTTAAGACTGCTAAGAACACTAAATAGAGTATAACGGTCCAATTTGATGCCTTAGGAATGCTCAGTTCTATGTATAGACAAGTTTTTCACGTTTCATGTAATTTTGAACTTAACTTGGTCTATTGGCTTCTTTACCTAACGAAACGTTGTCCAAAAGCTAAGCTAGCAATTTAATACATCGTAGAACACTAAATAGAGTATAACGTTCCAACTTGATGCCTTAGGAATGCTCAATTCTATGCGTAGACATGTTTTTCTCGTTTCGAGCAATTTTGAACTTAAGTTGGTCTATTGGCTTATTTACCTAACAAAACGTTGTGCAAAAGCTAAACTAGAAAGTTAAGACTTCTAAGAACACTAAATAGAGTATAACGGTCCAATATGATGCCTTAGGAATGCTCAATTCTATGCATAGACGAGTTTTTCACGTTTCGTGCAATTTTGAACCGAACTTGGTCTATTGGCTTCTATACCTTACGAAACGTTGTCCAAAAGCTAAGCTAGCAAGTTAATACATCGTAGAACACTAAATAGAGTGTAATGGTCCAACTTGATGCCTTAGGAATCCTCAGTTCTATGCGTAGACATGTTTTTCACGTTTCGTGAAATTTTGAACTTAACTTGGTCTATTCGCTTCTTTACCAAACGAAACGTTGTCCAAAAGCTAAACTAGCAAGTTAAGACTTCTAAGAACACTAAATAGAGTATAACAGTCCAATTTGATGCCTTAGGAATGCTCAGTTCTATTCATAGACATGTTTTTCACGTTTCATGTAATTTTGAACTTAACTTGGTCTATTGCCTTATTTACCTAACGAAACGTTGTCCAAAAGCTAAGCTAGCAAGTTAATACATCGTAGAACACTAAATATATTATAACGGTCCAACTTGATGCCTTAGGAATGCTCAGTTCTATGTGTAGACATGTTTTTCACGTTTCATGTAATTTTGAACTTAACTTGGTCTATTGGCTTCTTTACCTAATGAAACGTTGTCCAAAAGCTAAACTAGCAAGTTAAGACTTCAAAGAACACTAAATAGAGTGTAACGGTCCAATTTGATGCCTTAGGAATGCTCAGTTCTATGCATAGACGAGTTTTTCACGTTTCGTGCAATTTTGAACCGAACTTGGTCTATTGGCTTCTTTACCTTATGAAACGTTGTCCAAAAGCTAAGCTAGCGAGTTAATACATCGTAGAACACTAAATAGAGTGTAATGGTCCAACTTGATGCCTTAGGAATGCTCAGTTCTATGCGTAGACATGTTTTTCACGTTTCGTGAAATTTTGAACTTAGCTTGGTCTATTCGCTTCTTTACCAAACGAAACGTTGTCCAAAAGCTAAACTAGCAAGTTAAGACTTCTAAGAACACTAAATAGAGTATAACGGTCCAATTTGATGCCTTAGGAATGCTCAGTTCTATTCATAGACATTTTTTCACGTTTCATGTAATTTTGAACTTAACTTGGTCTATTGCCTTATTTACCTAACGAAACGTTGTCCAAAAGCTAAGCTAGCAAGTTAATACATCGTAGAACACTAAATAGAGTATAACGGTCCAACTTGATGCCTTAGGAATGCTCAGTTCTATGCGTAGACATGTTTTTCTCGTTTCGTGCAATTTTGAACTTAACTTGGTCTATTGGCTTCTTTACCTAACGAAACGTTGCCCAAAAGCTAAGCTAGCAACTTAATGCATCGTAGAACACTAAATAGAGTATAACAGTCCACTTGATGCCTTAGGAATGCTCAGTTCTATGCGTAGACATGTTTTTCTCGTTTCGTGCAATTTTGAACTTAACTTGGTCTATTGGCTTCTTACCTAACGAAACGTTGTCCAAAAGCTAAACTAGCAAGTTAAGACTTCAAAGAACACTAAATAGAGTGTAACGGTCCAATTTGATGCCTTAGGAATGCTCAATTCTATGCATAGATGAGTTTTTCACGTTTCGTGCAATTTTGAACCGAACTTGGTCCATTGGCTTATTTACCTAACGAAACGTTGTCCAAAAGCTAAACTAGCAAGTTAAGACTTCTGAAAACGCTAAATAGAGTATAACGGTCCAATTCGATGCCTTAGGAATGCTCAATTCTATGCATAGACAAGTTTTTCACGTTTCGTGTAATTTTGAACTTAACTTGGTCTATTGGCTTCTTTACCTAACGAAACGTTGTCCAAAAGCTAAGCTAGCAAGTTAATACATCGTATAACACTAATTAGAGTATAACGGTCCAACTTGATGCCTTAGGAATGCTCAGTTCTATGCGTAGACATGTTTTTCACGTTTCGTGTAATTTTGAACTTAACTTGGTCTATTGGCTTCTTTACCTAATGAAACGTTGTCCAAAGGCTAAACTAGCAAGTTAAAACATCGTAGAACACTAAATAGAGTATAACGGTCCCAATTTGATGCCTTATGAATGCTCAACTCTATGCATAGACGAGTTTTTCACGTTTCGTGCAATTTTGAACCGAACTTGGTCTATTGGCTTCTTTACCCTTACGAAACGTTGTCCAAAAGCTAAGCTAGCAAGTTAATACATCGTAGAACACTAAATAGAGTGTAATGGTCCAACTTGATGCCTTAGGAATCCTCAATTCTATGCGTAGACATGTTTTTCACGTTTCGTGCAATTTTTGAACTTAACTTGGTCTATTGGCTTCTTTACCTAACGAAACGTTGTCCAATAGCTAAACTAGCAAGTTAAGATTTCTAAGAACACTAAAAGAGTATAACGCTCCAATTTGATGCCTTAGTAATGCTCAGTTTTATGCATAGACAAGTTTTTCACGTTTCGTGTAATTTTGAACTTAACTTGGTCTATTGGCTTCTTTACCTAACGAAAGGTCGTCCAAAAGCTAAGGTAGCAAGTTAATACATCGTAGGAACACTAAATAGAGTACAACGGTCCAACATGATGCCTTAGGAATGCTCACTTCTATGCGTAGACATGTTTTTCTCGTTTCGTGCAATTTTGAACTTAAACTTGGTCTATTGGCTTCTTTACCTATCGAAAACGTTGTCCAAAAGCTGAACTAGAAAGTTAAGACTTCTAAGAACCTAAATAGAGTATAACGGTCCAATTTGATTCCTTAGGAATGCTCACTTCTATGCATAGACAAGTGTTTCACGTTTCGTGCAATTTTGAACTTAAACTTGGTCTATTGGCTTCTTTACCCAATGAACATTGTCCAAAAGCTAAAATAGCAAGTTAAGACTTTTAAGAACACAAAGTATAGCATAACGGTCCAATTTGATGCCTTAGGAATGCTGAGTTCTATGCATAGACAAGTTTCCACGTTTCATGTAATTTTGAACTTAACTTGGTCTATTGGCTTCTTTACCTAACGAAACGTTGTCCAAAAGCTAAGCTAGCAAGTTAATACATCGTAGAACACTAAATAGAGTATAACGGTCCAACATGATGACTTAGGAATGCTCACTTCTATGCGTAGACATGTTTTTCTCGTTTCGTGCAATTTTGAACTTAACTTGGTCTATTGGCTTCTTTACCTAACGAAACGTTGTCCAAAAGCTAAACTAGAAAGTTAAGACTTCTAAGAACACTAAATAGAGTATAACGGTCCAATTTGATGCCTTAGGAATGCTCAGTTCTCTGCATAGACAAGTTTTTCACGTTTCGTGTAATTTTGAACTTAACTTGGTCTATTGGCTTCTTTACCTAACGAAACGTTGTCCAAAAGCTAAGCTAGCAAGTTAATACATCGTATAGCACTAATTAGAGTATAACGGTCCAACTTGATGCCTTAGGAATGCTCAGTTCTATGCGTAGACATGTTTTTCACGTTTCGTGTAATTTTGAACTTAACTTGGTCTATTGGCTTCTTTACCAAACGAAACGTTGTCCAAAAGCTAAAATAGCAAGTTAAGACTTTTAAGAACACTAAATATAGTATAACGGTCCAATTTGATGCCTTAGAAATGCTCAGTTCTATACATAGGCAAGTTTTTCACGTTTCGTGTAATTTTGAACTTAACTTGGTCTATTGGCTTCTTTACCTAACGAAACGTTGTCCAAAAGCTAAGCTAGCAAGTTAATACATCGTAGAACACTAAATAGAGTATAACGGTCCAACTTGATGCCTTAGGAATGCTCAGTTCTATGTGTAGACATGTTTTTCACGTTTCGTGTAATTTTAAACTTAACTTGGTCTATTGGCTTTTTTACCAAACGAAACGTTGTCCAAAAGCTAAAATAGCAAGTTAAGACTGAAAAGAACACTAAATATAGTATAACGGTCCAATTTGATGCCTTAGGAATGCTCAGTTCTATGTATAGACAAGTTTTTCACGTTTCATGTAATTTTGAACTTAACTTGGTCTATTGGCTTCCTTACCTAACGAAACGTTGTCCAAAAGCTAAGCTAGCAAGTTAATACATCGTAGAACACTAAATAGAGTATAACGTTCCAACTTGATGCCTTAGGAATGCTCAATTCTATGCGTAGACATGTTTTTCTCGTTTCGAGCAATTTTGAACTTAACTTGGTCTATTGGCTTATTTACCTAACAAACGTTGTGCAAAAGCTAAACTAGAAAGTTAAGACTTCTAAGAACACTAAATAGAGTGTAACGGTCCAATTTGATGCCTTAGGAATGATCAGTTCTATGCATAGACGAGTTTTTCAACGTTTCGTGCAATTTTGAACCGAACTTGGTCTATTGGCTTCTTTACCTTATGAAACGTTGTCCAAAAGCTAAGCTAGCGAGTTAATACATCGTAGAACACTAAATAGAGTGTAATGGTCCAACTTGATGCCTTAGGAATGCTCAGTTCTATGCGTAGACATGTTTTCACGTTTCGTGAAATTTTGAACTTAGCTTGGTCTATTCGCTTCTTTACCAAACGAAACGTTGTCCAAAAGCTAAACTAGCAAGTTAAGACTTCTAAGAACACTAAATAGAGTATAACGGTCCAATTTGATGCCTTAGGAATGCTCAGTTCTATTCATAGACATGTTTTTCACGTTTCATGTAATTTTGAACTTAACTTGGTCTATTGCCTTATTTACCTAACGAAACGTTGTCCAAAAGCTAAGCTAGCAAGTTAATACATCGTAGAACACTAAATAGAGTATAACGGTCCAACTTGATGCCTTAGGAATGCTCAGTTCTATGCGTAGACATGTTTTTCTCGTTTCGTGCAATTTTGAACTTAACTTGGTCTATTGGCTTCTTTACCTAACGAAACGTTGCCCAAAAGCTAAGCTAGCAACTTAATGCATCGTAGAACACTAAATAGAGTATAACAGTCCAACTTGATGCCTTAGGAATGCTCAGTTCTATGCGTAGACATGTTTTTCTCGTTTCGTGCAATTTTGAACTTAACTTGGTCTATTGGCTTCTTTACCTAACGAAACGTTGTCCAAAAGCTAAACTAGCAAGTTAAGACTTCAAAGAACACTAAATAGAGTGTAACGGTCCAATTTGATGCCTTAGGAATGCTCAATTCTATGCATAGATGAGTTTTTCACGTTTCGTGCAATTTTGAACCGAACTTGGTCCATTGGCTTATTTACCTAACGAAACGTTGTCCAAAAGCTAAACTAGCAAGTTAAGACTTCTGAAAACGCTAAATAGAGTATAACGGTCCAATTCGATGCCTTAGGAATGCTCAATTCTATGCATAGACAAGTTTTTCACGTTTCGTGTAATTTTGAAACTTAACTTGGTCTATTGGCTTCTTTACCTAACGAAACGTTGTCCAAAAGCTAAGCTAGCAAGTTAATACATCGTATAACACTAATTAGAGTATAAACGGTCCAACTTGGATGCCTTAGGAATGCTCAGTTCTATGCGTAGACATGTTTTTCACGTTTCGTGTAATTTTGAACTTAACTTGGTCTATTGGCTTCTTTACCTAATGAAAACGTTGTCCAAAGGCTAAACTAGCAAGTTAAAACATCGTAGAACACTAAATAGAGTATAACGGTCCAATTTGATGCCTTATATGAATGCTCAACTCTATGCATAGACGAGTTTTTCACGTTTCGTGCAATTTTGAACCGAACTTGGTCTATTGCTTCTTTACCTTACGAAACGTTGTCCAAAGCTAAGCTAGCAAGTTAATACATCGTAGAACACTAAATAGAGTGTAATGGTCCAACTTGATGCCTTAGGAATCCTCAATTCTATGCGTAGACATGTTTTTCACGTTTCGTGCAATTTTGAACTTAACTTGGTCTATTGGCTTCTTTACCTAACGAAACGTTGTCCAATAGCTAAACTAGCAAGTTAAGATTTCTAAGAACACTAAATAGAGTATAACGCTCCAATTTGATGCCTTAGTAATGCTCAGTTTTATGCATAGACAAGTTTTTCACGTTTCGTGTAATTTTGAACTTAACTTGGTCTATTGGCTTCTTTACCTAACGAAAGGTCGTCCAAAAGCTAAGGTAGCAAGTTAATACATCGTAGAACACTAAATAGAGTACAACGGTCCAACATGATGCCTTAGGAATGCTCACTTCTATGCGTAGACATGTTTTTCTCGTTTCGTGCAATTTTGAACTTAACTTGGTCTATTGGCTTCTTTACCTATCGAAACGTTGTCCAAAAGCTGAACTAGAAAGTTAAGACTTCTAAGAACACTAAATAGAGTATAACGGTCCAATTTGATTCCTTAGGAATGCTCACTTCTATGCATAGACAAGTGTTTCACGTTTCGTGCAATTTTGAACTTAACTTGGTCTATTGGCTTCTTTACCCAATGAAACATTGTCCAAAAGCTAAAATAGCAAGTTAAGACTTTTAAGAACACAAAGTATAGCATAACGGTCCAATTTGATGCCTTAGGAATGCTGAGTTCTATGCATAGACAAGTTTTCCACGTTTCATGTAATTTTGAACTTAACTTGGTCTATTGGCTTCTTTACCTAACGAAACGTTGTCCAAAAGCTAAGCTAGCAAGTTAATACATCGTAGAACACTAAATAGAGTATAACGGTCCAACATGATGACTTAGGAATGCTCACTTCTATGCGTAGACATGTTTTTCTCGTTTCGTGCAATTTTGAACTTAACTTGGTCTATTGGCTTCTTTACCTAACGAAACGTTGTCCAAAAGCTAAACTAGAAAGTTAAGACTTCTAAGAACACTAAATAGAGTATAACGGTCCAATTTGATGCCTTAGGAATGCTCAGTTCTCTGCATAGACAAGTTTTTCACGTTTCGTGTAATTTTGAACTTAACTTGGTCTATTGGCTTCTTTACCTAACGAAACGTTGTCCAAAAGCTAAGCTAGCAAGTTAATACATCGTATAGCACTAATTAGAGTATAACGGTCCAACTTGATGCCTTAGGAATGCTCAGTTCTATGCGTAGACATGTTTTTCACGTTTCGTGTAATTTTGAACTTAACTTGGTCTATTGGCTTCTTTACCAAACGAAACGTTGTCCAAAAGCTAAAATAGCAAGTTAAGACTTTTAAGAACACTAAATATAGTATAACGGTCCAATTTGATGCCTTAGAAATGCTCAGTTCTATACATAGGCAAGTTTTTCACGTTTCGTGTAATTTTGAACTTAACTTGGTCTATTGGCTTCTTTACCTAACGAAACGTTGTCCAAAAGCTAAGCTAGCAAGTTAATACATCGTAGAACACTAAATAGAGTATAACGGTCCAACTTGATGCCTTAGGAATGCTCAGTTCTATGTGTAGACATGTTTTTCACGTTTCGTGTAATTTTGAACTTAACTTGGTCTATTGGCTTTTTTACCAAACGAAACGTTGTCCAAAAGCTAAAATAGCAAGTTAAGACTGAAAAGAACACTAAATATAGTATAACGGTCCAATTTGATGCCTTAGGAATGCTCAGTTCTATGTATAGACAAGTTTTTCACGTTTCATGTAATTTTGAACTTAACTTGGTCTATTGGCTTCCTTACCTAACGAAACGTTGTCCAAAAGCTAAGCTAGCAAGTTAATACATCGTAGAACACTAAATAGAGTATAACGTTCCAACTTGATGCCTTAGGAATGCTCAATTCTATGCGTAGACATGTTTTTCTCGTTTCGAGCAATTTTGAACTTAACTTGGTCTATTGGCTTATTTACCTAACAAAACGTTGTGCAAAAGCTAAACTAGAAAGTTAAGACTTCTAAGAACACTAAATAGAGTGTAACGGTCCAATTTGATGCCTTAGGAATGATCAGTTCTATGCATAGACGAGTTTTTCACGTTTCGTGCAATTTTGAACCGAACTTGGTCTATTGGCTTCTTTACCTTATGAAACGTTGTCCAAAAGCTAAGCTAGCGAGTTAATACATCGTAGAACACTAAATAGAGTGTAATGGTCCAACTTGATGCCTTAGGAATGCTCAGTTCTATGCGTAGACATGTTTTTCACGTTTCGTGAAATTTTGAACTTAGCTTGGTCTATTCGCTTCTTTACCAAACGAAACGTTGTCCAAAAGCTAAACTAGCAAGTTAAGACTTCTAAGAACACTAAATAGAGTATAACGGTCCAATTTGATGCCTTAGGAATGCTCAGTTCTATTCATAGACATTTTTTCACGTTTCATGTAATTTTGAACTTAACTTGGTCTATTGCCTTATTTACCTAACGAAACGTTGTCCAAAAGCTAAGCTAGCAAGTTAATACATCGTAGAACACTAATAGAGTATAACGGTCCAACTTGATGCCTTAGGAATGCTCAGTTCTATGCGTAGACATGTTTTTCTCGTTTCGTGCAATTTTGAACTTAACTTGGTCTATTGGCTTCTTTACCTAACGAAACGTTGCCCAAAAGCTAAGCTAGCAACTTAATGCATCGTAGAACACTAAATAGAGTATAACAGTCCAACTTGATGCCTTAGGAATGCTCAGTTCTATGCGTAGACATGTTTTTCTCGTTTCGTGCAATTTTGAACTTAACTTGGTCTATTGGCTTCTTTACCTAACGAAACGTTGTCCAAAAGCTAAACTAGCAAGTTAAGACTTCAAAGAACACTAAATAGAGTGTAACGGTCCAATTTGATGCTTTAGGAATGCTCAATTCTATGCATAGATGAGTTTTTCACGTTTCGTGCAATTTTGAACCGAACTTGGTCCATTGGCTTATTTACCTAACGAAACGTTGTCCAAAAGCTAAACTAGCAAGTTAAGACTTCTAAAAACGCTAAATAGAGTATAACGGTCCAATTCGATGCCTTAGGAATGCTCAATTCTATGCATAGACAAGTTTTTCACGTTTCGTGTAATTTTGAACTTAACTTGGTCTATTGGCTTCTTTACCTAACGAAACGTTGTCCAAAAGCTAAGCTAGCAAGTAATACATCGTATAACACTAATTAGAGTATAACGGTCCAACTTGATGCCTTAGGAATGCTCAGTTCTATGCGTAGACATGTTTTTCACGTTTCGTGTAATTTTGAACTTAACTTGGTCTATTGGCTTCTTTACCTAATGAAACGTTTTCCAAAGGCTAAACTAGCAAGTTAAAACATCGTAGAACACTAAATAGAGTATAACGGTCCAATTTGATGCCTTATGAATGCTCAACTCTATGCATAGACGAGTTTTTTTCACGTTTCGTGCAATTTTGAACCGAAACTTGGTCTATTGGCTTCTTTACCTTACGAAACGTTGTCCAAAAGCTAAGCTAGCAAGTTAATACATCGTAGAACACTAAATAGAGTGTAATGGTCCAACTTGATGCCTTAGGAATCCTCAATTCTATGCGTAGACATGTTTTTCACGTTTCGTGCAATTTTGAACTTAACTTGGTCTATTGGCTTCTTTACCTAACGAAACGTTGTCCAATAGCTAAACTAGCAAGTTAAGATTTCTAAGAACACTAAATAGAGTATAACGCTCCAATTTGATGCCTTAGTAATGCTCAGTTTTATGCATAGACAAGTTTTTCACGTTTCGTGTAATTTTGAACTTAACTTGGTCTATTGGCTTCTTTACCTAACGAAAGGTCGTCCAAAAGCTAAGGTAGCAAGTTAATACATCGTAGAACACTAAATAGAGTACAACGGTCCAACATGATGCCTTAGGAATGCTCACTTCTATGCGTAGACATGTTTTTTCTCGTTTCGTGCAATTTTGAACTTAACTTGGTCTATTGGCTTCTTTACCTATCGAAACGTTGTCCAAAAGCTGAACTAGAAAGTTAAGACTTCTAAGAACACTAAATAGAGTATAACGGTCCAATTTGATTCCTTAGGAATTGCTCACTTCTATGCATAGACAAGTGTTTCACGTTTCGTGCAATTTTGAACTTAACTTGGTCTATTGGCTTCTTTACCCAATGAAACATTGTCCAAAAGCTAAAATAGCAAGTTAAGACTTTTAAGAACACAAAGTATAGCATAACGGTCCAATTTGATGCCTTAGGAATGCTGAGTTCTATGCATAGACAAGTTTTCCACGTTTCATGTAATTTTGAACTTAACTTGGTCTATTGGCTTCTTTACCTAACGAAACGTTGTCCAAAAGCTAAGCTAGCAAGTTAATACATCGTAGAACACTAAATAGAGTATAACGGTCCAACATGATGACTTAGGAATGCTCACTTCTATGCGTAGACATGTTTTTCTCGTTTCGTGCAATTTTGAACTTAACTTGGTCTATTGGCTTCTTTACCTAACGAAACGTTGTCCAAAAGCTAAACTAGAAAGTTAAGACTTCTAAGAACACTAAATAGAGTATAACGGTCCAATTTGATGCCTTAGGAATGCTCAGTTCTCTGCATAGACAAGTTTTTCACGTTTCGTGTAATTTTGAACTTAACTTGGTCTATTGGCTTCTTTACCTAACGAAACATTGTTCAAAAGCTAAGCTAGCAAGTTAATACATCGTAGAACACAAAATGAAGTAGAACGGTCCAACTTGATGCCTTAGGAATGCTTAGTTCTATGCGTAGACATGTTTTTCACGTTTCGTGTAATTTTGAACTTAACTTGGTCTATTGGCTTCTTTACCAAACGAAACGTTGTCCAAAAGATAAACTAGCAAGTTAAGACTTCTAAGAACACTAAATAGAGTATAACGGTCCAATTTGATTCCTTAGGAATGCTCAGTTCTATGCATAGACAATTTTTTTGCGTTTCATGTAATTTTGAACTTAACTTGGTCTATTGGCTTCTTTACCTAACGAAACGTTATCCAAAAGCTAAGCTAGCAAGTTAATAGATCGTAGAACACTAAATAGAGTATAACGGTCCAACTTGATGCCTTAGGAATGCTCAGTTCTATGCGTAGACATGTTTTTCTCGTTTCGTGCAATTTTGAACTTAACTTGGTCTATTGGCTTCTTTACCTAACGAAACGTTGCCCAAAAGCTAAGCTAGCAACTTAGTGCATCGTAGAACACTAAATAGAGTATAACAGGTCCAACTTGATGCCTTAGGAATGCTCAGTTCTATGCGTAGACATGTTTTTCTCGTTTCGTGCAATTTTGAACTTAACTTGGTCTATTGGCTTCTTTACCTAACGAAACGTTGTCCAAAAGCTAAACTAGCAAGTTAATACTTCAAAGAACACTAAATAGAGTGTAACGGTCCAATTTGATGCCTTAGGAATGCTCAATTCTATGCATAGACGAGTTTTCACGTTTCGTGCAATTTTGAACCGAACTTGGTCTATTGGCTTATTTACCTAACGAAACGTTGTCCAAAAGCTAAACTAGCAAGTTAAGACTTCTGAAAACGCTAAATAGAGTATAACGGTCCAATTCGATGCCTTAGGAATGCTCAATTCTATGCATAGACAAGTTTTTCACGTTTCGTGTAATTTTGAACTTAACTTGGTCTATTGGCTTCTTTACCTAACGAAACGTTGTCCAAAAGCTAAGCTAGCAAGTTAATACATCGTATAACACTAATTAGAGTATAACGGTCCAACTTGATGCCTTAGGAATGCTCAGTTCTATGCGTAGACATGTTTTTCACGTTTCGTGTAATTTTGAACTTAACTTGGTCTATTGGCTTCTTTACCTAATGAAACGTTGTCCAAAGGCTAAACTAGCAAGTTAAAACATCGTAGAACACTAAATAGAGTATAACGGTCCAATTTGATGCCTTATGAATGCTCAACTCTATGCATAGACGAGTTTTTCACGTTTCGTGCAATTTTGAACCGAACTTGGTCTATTGGCTTCTTTACCTTACGAAACGTTGTCCAAAAGCTAAGCTAGCAAGTTAATACATCGTAGAACACTAAATAGAGTGTAATGGTCCAACTTGATGCCTTAGGAATCCTCAATTCTATGCGTAGACATGTTTTTCACGTTTCGTGCAATTTTGAACTTAACTTGGTCTATTGGCTTCTTTACCTAACGAAACGTTGTCCAATAGCTAAACTAGCAAGTTAAGATTTCTAAGAACACTAAATAGAGTATAACGCTCCAATTTGATGCCTTAGTAATGCTCAGTTTTATGCATAGACAAGTTTTTCATGTTTCGTGTAATTTTGAACTTAACTTGGTCTATTGGCTTCTTTACCTAACGAAAGGTCGTCCAAAAGCTAAGGTAGCAAGTTAATACATCGTAGAACACTAAATAGAGTATAACGGTCCAACATGATGCCTTAGGAATGCTCACTTCTATGCGTAGACATGTTTTTCTCGTTTCGTGCAATTTTGAACTTAACTTGGTCTATTGGCTTCTTTACCTATCGAAACGTTGTCCAAAAGCTGAACTAGAAAGTTAAGACTTCTAAGAACACTAAATAGAGTATAACGGTCCAATTTGATTCCTTAGGAATGCTCACTTCTATGCATAGACAAGTGTTTCACGTTTCGTGCAATTTTGAACTTAACTTGGTCTATTGGCTTCTTTACCCAATGAAACATTGTCCAAAAGCTAAAATAGCAAGTTAAGACTTTTAAGAACACAAAGTATAGCATAACGGTCCAATTTGATGCCTTAGGAATGCTGAGTTCTATGCATAGACAAGTTTTCCAAGTTTCATGTAATTTTGAACTTAACTTGGTCTATTGGCTTCTTTACTTAACGAAACGTTGTCCAAAAGCTAAACTAGCAAGTTAATACATCGTAGAACACTAAATAGAGTATAACGGTCCAACATGATGACTTAGGAATGCTCACTTCTATGCGTAGACATGTTTTTCTCGTTTCGTGCAATTTTGAACTTAACTTGGTCTATTGGCTTCTTTACCTAACGAAACGTTGTCCAAAAGCTAAACTAGAAAGTTAAGACTTCTAAGAACACTAAATAGAGTATAACGGTCCAATTTGATGCCTTAGGAATGCTCAGTTCTCTGCATAGACAAGTTTTTCACGTTTCGTGTAATTTTGAACTTAACTTGGTCTATTGGCTTCTTTACCTAACGAAACATTGTCCAAAAGCTAAGCTAGCAAGTTAATACATCGTAGAACACAAAATGAAGTATAACGGTCCAACCTTGATGCCTTAGGAATGCTTAGTTCTATGCGTAGACATGTTTTTCACGTTTCGTGTAATTTTGAACTTAACTTGGTCTATTGGCTTCTTTACCAAACGAAACGTTGTCCAAAAGATAAACTAGCAAGTTAAGACTTCTAAGAACACTAAATAGAGTATAACGGTCCAATTTGATTCCTTAGGAATGCTCAGTTCTATGCATAGACAATTTTTTTGCGTTTCATGTAATTTTGAACTTAACTTGGTCTATTGGCTTCTTTACCTAACGAAACGTTATCCAAAAGCTAAGCTAGCAAGTTAATAGATCGTAGAACACTAAATAGAGTATAACGGTCCAACTTGATGCCTTAGGAATGCTCAGTTCTATGCGTAGACATGTTTTTCTCGTTTCGTGCAATTTTGAACTTAACTTGGTCTATTGGCTTCTTTACCTAACGAAACGTTGCCCAAAAGCTAAGCTAGCAACTTAATGCATCGTAGAACACTAAATAGAGTATAACAGTCCAACTTGATGCCTTAGGAATGCTCAGTTCTATGCGTAGACATGTTTTTCTCGTTTCGTGCAATTTTGAACTTAACTTGGTCTATTGGCTTCTTTACCTAACGAAACGTTGTCCAAAAGCTAAACTAGCAAGTTAATACTTCAAAGAACACTAAATAGAGTGTAACGGTCCAATTTGATGCCTTAGGAATGCTCAATTCTATGCATAGACGAGTTTTTCACGTTCGTGCAATTTTGAACCGAACTTGGTCTATTGGCTTATTTACCTAACGAAACGTTGTCCAAAAGCTAAACTAGCAAGTTAAGACTTCTGAAAACGCTAAATAGAGTATAACGGTCCAATTCGATGCCTTAGGAATGCTCAATTCTATGCATAGACAAGTTTTTCACGTTTCGTGTAATTTTGAACTTAACTTGGTCTATTGGCTTCTTTACCTAACGAAACGTTGTCCAAAAGCTAAGCTAGCAAGTTAATACATCGTATAACACTAATTAGAGTATAACGGTCCAACTTGATGCCTTAGGAATGCTCAGTTCTATGCGTAGACATGTTTTTCACGTTTCGTGTAATTTTGAACTTAACTTGGTCTATTGGCTTCTTTACCTAATGAAACGTTGTCCAAAGGCTAAACTAGCAAGTTAAAACATCGTAGAACACTAAATAGAGTATAACGGTCCAATTTGATGCCTTATGAATGCTCAACTCTATGCATAGACGAGTTTTTCACGTTTCGTGCAATTTTGAACCGAACTTGGTCTATTGGCTTCTTTACCTTACGAAACGTTGTCCAAAAGCTAAGCTAGCAAGTTAATACATCGTAGAACACTAAATAGAGTGTAATGGTCCAACTTGATGCCTTAGGAATCCTCAATTCTATGCGTAGACATGTTTTTCACGTTTCGTGCAATTTTGAACTTAACTTGGTCTATTGGCTTCTTTACCTAACGAAACGTTGTCCAATAGCTAAACTAGCAAGTTAAGATTTCTAAGAACACTAAATAGAGTATAACGCTCCAATTTGATGCCTTAGTAATGCTCAGTTTTATGCATAGACAAGTTTTTCATGTTTCGTGTAATTTTGAACTTAACTTGGTCTATTGGCTTCTTTACCTAACGAAAGGTCGTCCAAAAGCTAAGGTAGCAAGTTAATACATCGTAGAACACTAAATAGAGTATAACGGTCCAACATGATGCCTTAGGAATGCTCACTTCTATGCGTAGACATGTTTTTCTCGTTTCGTGCAATTTTGAACTTAACTTGGTCTATTGGCTTCTTTACCTATCGAAACGTTGTCCAAAAGCTGAACTAGAAAGTTAAGACTTCTAAGAACACTAAATAGAGTATAACGGTCCAATTTGATTCCTTAGGAATGCTCACTTCTATGCATAGACAAGTGTTTCACGTTTCGTGCAATTTTGAACTTAACTTGGTCTATTGGCTTCTTTACCCAATGAAACATTGTCCAAAAGCTAAAATAGCAAGTTAAGACTTTTAAGAACACAAAGTATAGCATAACGGTCCAATTTGATGCCTTAGGAATGCTGAGTTCTATGCATAGACAAGTTTTCCACGTTTCATGTAATTTTGAACTTAACTTGGTCTATTGGCTTCTTTACCTAACGAAACGTTGTCCAAAAGCTAAACTAGCAAGTTAATACATCGTAGAACACTAAATAGAGTATAACGGTCCAACATGATGACTTAGGAATGCTCACTTCTATGCGTAGACATGTTTTTCTCGTTTCGTGCAATTTTGAACTTAACTTGGTCTATTGGCTTCTTTACCTAACGAAACGTTGTCCAAAAGCTAAACTAGAAAGTTAAGACTTCTAAGAACACTAAATAGAGTATAACGGTCCAATTTGATGCCTTAGGAATGCTCAGTTCTCTGCATAGACAAGTTTTTCACGTTTCGTGTAATTTTGAACTTAACTTGGTCTATTGGCTTCTTTACCTAACGAAACATTGTCCAAAAGCTAAGCTAGCAAGTTAATACATCGTAGAACACAAAATGAAGTATAACGGTCCAACTTGATGCCTTAGGAATGCTTAGTTCTATGCGTAGACATGTTTTTCACGTTTCGTGTAATTTTGAACTTAACTTGGTCTATTGGCTTCTTTACCAAACGAAACGTTGTCCAAAAGATAAACTAGCAAGTTAAGACTTCTAAGAACACTAAATAGAGTATAACGGTCCAATTTGATTCCTTAGGAATGCTCAGTTCTATGCATAGACAATTTTTTTGCGTTTCATGTAATTTTGAACTTAACTTGGTCTATTGGCTTCTTTACCTAACGAAACGTTATCCAAAGCTAAGCTAGCAAGTTAATAGATCGTAGAACACTAAATAGAGTATAACGGTCCAACTTGATGCCTTAGGAATGCTCAGTTCTATGCGTAGACATGTTTTTCTCGTTTCGTGCAATTTTGAACTTAACTTGGTCTATTGGCTTCTTTACCTAACGAAACGTTGCCCAAAAGCTAAGCTAGCAACTTAATGCATCGTAGAACACTAAATAGAGTATAACAGTCCAACTTGATGCCTTAGGAATGCTCAGTTCTATGCGTAGACATGTTTTTCTCGTTTCGTGCAATTTTGAACTTAACTTGGTCTATTGGCTTCTTTACCTAACGAAACGTTGTCCAAAAGCTAAACTAGCAAGTTAATACTTCAAAGAACACTAAATAGAGTGTAACGGTCCAATTTGATGCCTTAGGAATGCTCAATTCTATGCATAGACGAGTTTTTCACGTTTCGTGCAATTTTGAACCGAACTTGGTCTATTGGCTTATTTACCTAACGAAACGTTGTCCAAAAGCTAAACTAGCAAGTTAAGACTTCTGAAAACGCTAAATAGAGTATAACGGTCCAATTCGATGCCTTAGGAATGCTCAATTCTATGCATAGACAAGTTTTTCACGTTTCGTGTAATTTTGAACTTAACTTGGTCTATTGGCTTCTTTACCTAACGAAACGTTGTCCAAAAGCTAAGCTAGCAAGTTAATACATCGTATAACACTAATTAGAGTATAACGGTCCAACTTGATGCCTTAGGAATGCTCAGTTCTATGCGTAGACATGTTTTTCACGTTTCGTGTAATTTTGAACTTAACTTGGTCTATTGGCTTCTTTACCTAATGAAACGTTGTCCAAAGGCTAAACTAGCAAGTTAAAACATCGTAGAACACTAAATAGAGTATAACGGTCCAATTTGATGCCTTATGAATGCTCAACTCTATGCATAGACGAGTTTTTCACGTTTCGTGCAATTTTGAACCGAACTTGGTCTATTGGCTTCTTTACCTTACGAAACGTTGTCCAAAAGCTAAGCTAGCAAGTTAATACATCGTAGAACACTAAATAGAGTGTAATGGTCCAACTTGATGCCTTAGGAATCCTCAATTCTATGCGTAGACATGTTTTTCACGTTTCGTGCAATTTTGAACTTAACTTGGTCTATTGGCTTCTTTACCTAACGAAACGTTGTCCAATAGCTAAACTAGCAAGTTAAGATTTCTAAGAACACTAAATAGAGTATAACGCTCCAATTTGATGCCTTAGTAATGCTCAGTTTTATGCATAGACAAGTTTTTCATGTTTCGTGTAATTTTGAACTTAACTTGGTCTATTGGCTTCTTTACCTAACGAAAGGTCGTCCAAAAGCTAAGGTAGCAAGTTAATACATCGTAGAACACTAAATAGAGTATAACGGTCCAACATGATGCCTTAGGAATGCTCACTTCTATGCGTAGACATGTTTTTCTCGTTTCGTGCAATTTTGAACTTAACTTGGTCTATTGGCTTCTTTACCTATCGAGACGTTGTCCAAAAGCTGAACTAGAAAGTTAAGACTTCTAAGAACACTAAATAGAGTATAACGGTCCAATTTGATTCCTTAGGAATGCTCACTTCTATGCATAGACAAGTGTTTCACGTTTCGTGCAATTTTGAACTTAACTTGGTCTATTGGCTTCTTTACCCAATGAAACATTGTCCAAAAGCTAAAATAGCAAGTTAAGACTTTTAAGAACACAAAGTATAGCATAACGGTCCAATTTGATGCCTTAGGAATGCTGAGTTCTATGCATAGACAAGTTTTCCACGTTTCATGTAATTTTGAACTTAACTTGGTCTATTGGCTTCTTTACCTAACGAAACGTTGTCCAAAAGCTAAGCTAGCAAGTTAATACATCGTAGAACACTAAATAGAGTATAACGGTCCAACATGATGACTTAGGAATGCTCACTTCTATGCGTAGACATGTTTTTCTCGTTTCGTGCAATTTTGAACTTAACTTGGTCTTATGGCTTCTTTACCTAACGAAACGTTGTCCAAAAGCTAAACTAGAAAGTTAAGACTTCTAAGAACACTAAATAGAGTATAACGGTCCAATTTGATGCCTTAGGAATGCTCAGTTCTCTGCATAGACAAGTTTTTCACGTTTCGTGTAATTTTGAACTTAACTTGGTCTATTGGCTTCTTTACCTGACGAAACATTGTCCAAAAGCTAAGCTAGCAAGTTAATACATCGTAGAACACAAAATGAAGTATAACGGTCCAACTTGATGCCTTAGGAATGCTTAGTTCTATGCGTAGACATGTTTTTCACGTTTCGTGTAATTTTGAACTTAACTTGGTCTATTGGCTTCTTTACCAAACGAAACGTTGTCCAAAAGATAAACTAGCAAGTTAAGACTTCTAAGAACACTAAATAGAGTATAACGGTCCAATTTGATTCCTTAGGAATGCTCAGTTCTATGCATAGACAATTTTTTTGCGTTTCATGTAATTTTGAACTTAACTTGGTCTATTGGCTTCTTTACCTAACGAAACGTTATCCAAAAGCTAAGCTAGCAAGTTAATACATCGTAGAACACTAAATAGAGTATAACGGTCCAACTTGATGCCTTAGGAATGCTCAGTTCTATGCGTAGACATGTTTTTCTCGTTTCGTGCAATTTTGAACTTAACTTGGTCAGTTGTCTTCTTTACCTAACGAAACATTGTCCAAAAGCTGAACTAGCAAGTTAAGACTCATAAGAAAATTAAATAGAGTATACCAGTCCAATTTGATTCCTTAGGAATGCTCACTTCTATGCATAGATAAGTTTTTCACGTTTCGTGCAATTGTGAACTTAACTTGGTCTATTGGCTTGTTTACCTAACGAAACGTTGTCCAAAAGCTAAACTAGCAAGTTAAGACTTCTAAGAACACTAAATAGAGTATAACTGTCCAATTTGATGCCTTAGGAATGCTCAGTTCTATGCTAGACAAGTTTTCCACATTTCATGTAATTTTGAACTTAACTTGGTCTATTGGCTTCTTTACCTAACGAAACGTTGTCCAAAAGCTAAGCTAGCAAGTTAATACATCGTAGAACACTAAATAGAGTATAACGGTCCAACTTGATGCCTTAGGAATTCTCAGTTCTATGCGTAGACATGTTTTTCACGTTTCGTGTAATTTTGAACTTAACTTGGTCTATTGGCTTCTTTACCAAACGAAACGTTGTCCGAAAGCTAAACTAGCAAGTTAAGACTTCTAAAAACACTAAATATAGTATAACTGTCCAATTTGATGCCTTAGGAATCCTCAGTTCTATGCATAGACATGTTTTCCACGTTTCATGTAATTTTGAACTTAACTTGGTGTATTGGCTTCTTTACCTAACGAAACGTTATCCAAAAGCTAAGATAGCAAGTCAATACATCGTAGAACACTAAATAGAGTATAACGGTCCAACTTGATGCCTTAGGAATTCTCAGTTCTATGCGTAGACATGTTTTTCACGTTTCGTGTAATTTTGAACTTAACTTGGTCTATTGGCTTCTTTACCTAACGAAACGTTGTCCAAAAGCTAAGCTAGCAACTTAATACATCGTAGAACACTAAATAGAGTATAACAGTCCAACTTGATGCCTTAGGAATGCTCAGTTCTATGCGTAGACATATTTTTCTCGTTTCGTGCAATTTTGAACTTAACTTGGTCTATTGGCTTCTTTACCTAACGAAACGTTGTCCAAAAGCTAAACTAGCAAGTTAAGACTTCTAAGAACACTAAATAGAGTGTAACGGTCCAATTTGATGCCTTAGGAATGCTCACTTCTATGCATAGACAAGTTTTTCACATTTCGTGTAATTTTGAACTTAACTTGGTGTATTGGCTTCTTTACCTAACGAAACGTTATCCAAAAGCTAAGATAGCAAGTCAATACATCGTAGAACACTAAATAGAGTATAACGGTCCAACTTGATGCCTTAGGAATGCTCAGTTCTATGCGTAGACATGTTTTTCTCGTTTCGTGCAATTTTGAACTTAACTTGGTCTATTGGCTTCTTTACCTTACGAAACGTTGTCGAAAAGCTAAACTAGCAAGTTAAAACTTCTAAGAACACTAAATAGAGTGTAACGGTCCAATTTGATGCCTTAGGAATGCTCAATTCTATGCATAGACGAGTTTTTCACGTTTCGTTCAACTTTGAACCGAACTTGGTCTATTGGCTTCTTTACTTAACGAAACGTTGTCCAACAGCTAAACTAGCAAGTTAAGACTTCTAAGAACGCTAAATAGAGTATAACGGTCCAATTTGATGCCTTAGGAATGCTCAATTCTATGCATAGACAACTTTTTCACGTTTAGTGTAATTTTGAACTTAACATGGTGTATTGGCTTTTTTTGCCTAACGAAACGTCGTCCAAAAGCTAAAATAGCAAGTTAAAACTTCTAAAAATACTAAATAGAGTATAACGGTCCAATTTGATGCCTTAGTAATGCTCAGTTCTATGCGTAGACATGTTTTTCTCGTTTCGTACAATTTTGAACTTAACTTGGTCGGCTTCTTTACCCAACGAAACGTTGTCCAAAAGCTAAACTAGCAAGTTAAGACTTTTAAGAACACTAAATATATTATAACGGTCCAATTTGATGCCTTAGGAATGCTCAGTTCTATGCATAGACAAGTTTTTCACATTTCGTGTAATTTTGAACTTAACTTGGTCTATTGGCTTCTTTACCTTACGAAACGTTGTCCAAAAGCTAAGCTAGCAAGTTAATACATCGTAGAACACTAAATAGAGTGTAATGGTCCAACTTGATGCCTTAGGAATCCTCAATTCTATGCGTAGACATGTTTTTCACGTTTCATGTAATTTTGAACTTAATTTGGTCTATTCGCTTCTTTACCAAACGAAACGTTGTCCAAAAGCTAAACTAACAAGTTAAGACTTCTAAGAACACTAAATAGAGTATAACGGTCCAATTTGATGCCTTAGTAATGCTCAGTTCTATGCATAGACATGTTTTTCACGTTTCATGTAATTTTAAACTTAACTTGGTCTATTGGCTTCTTTACCTAACGAAACGTTGTCCAAAAGCTAAGCTAGCAAGTTAATACATCGTAGAGCACTAAATAGAGTATAACGGTCCAACTTGATGCCTTAGGAATGCTCAGTTCTATGTGTAGACATGTTTTTCACGTTTCGTGTAATTTTGAACTTAACTTGATCTATTGGCTTCTTTACCTAACGAAACGTTGCCCAAAAGCTAAGCTAGCAACTTAATACATCGTAGAACACTAAATAGAGTATAACAGTCCAACTTGATGCCTTAGGAATGCTCAGTTCTATGCGTAGACATATTTTTCTCGTTTCGCGCAATTTTGAACTTAACTTGGTCTATTGGCTTCTTTACCTAACGAAACGTTGTCCAAAAGCTAAACTAGCAAGTTAAGACTTCTAAGAACACTAAATAGAGTGTAACGGTCCAATTTGATGCCTTAGGAATGCTCACTTCTATGCATAGACAAGTTTTTCACATTTCGTGTAATTTTGAACTTAACTTGGTCTATTGGCTTCTTTACCTTACGAAACGTTGTCCAAAAGCTAAGCTAGCAAGTTAATACATCGTAGAACACTAAATAGAGTGTAATCGTCCAACTTGATGCCTTAGGAATCCTCAGTTCTATGCGTAGACATGTTTTTCACGTTTCATGTAATTTTGAACTTAATTTGGTCTATTCGCTTCTTTACCAAACGAAACGTTGTCCAAAAGCTAAACTAACAAGTTAAGACTTCTAAGAACACTAAATAGAGTATAACGGTCCTCGTGTAATTTTGAACTTAACTTGGTCTATTGGCTTCTTTACCTTACGAAACGTTGTCCAAAAGCTAAGCTAGCAAGTTAATACATCGTAGAACACTAAATAGAGTGTAATGGTCCAACTTGATGCCTTAGGAATCCTCAGTTCTATGCGTAGACATGTTTTTCACGTTTCGTGTAATTTTGAACTTAATTTGGTCTATTTGCTTCTTTACAAGACGAAACGTTGTCCAAAAGCTAAACTAACAAGTTAAGACTTCTAAGAACACTAAATAGAGTATAACGGTCCAATTTGATGCCTTAGTAATGCTCAGTTCTATGTGCATAGAATTGAGCATTCCTAAGGCATCAAATTGGACCGTTATACTCTATTTAGCGTTCTTAGAAGTCTTAACTTGCTAGTTTAGCTGTTGGACAACGTTTCGTTAGGTAAACAAGCCAATAGACCAAGTTCGGTTCAAAATTGAACGAAACGTGAAAAACTCGTCTATGCATAGACAACTTTTTCACGTTTAGTGTAATTTTGAACTTAAAATGGTGTATTGGCTTTTTTTGCCTAATGGAACGTCGTCCAAAAGCTAAAATAGCAAGTTAAAACTTCTAAAAACACTAAATATAGTATAACGGTCCAATTTGATGCCTTAGTAATGCTCAGTTCTATGCGTAGACATGTTTTTCTCGTTTCGTGTAATTTTGAACTTAATTTGGTCTATTGGATTCTTTACCAAACGAAACGTTGTCCGAAAGCTAAACTAGCAAGTTAAGACTTCTAATAACACTAAATATAGTATAACTGTCCAATTTGATGCCGTAGGAATGCTCAGTTCTATGCATAGACATGTTATCCACGTTTCATGTAATTTTGAACTTAACTTGGTCTATTGCCTTCTTTACCTAACGAAACGTTGTCCAAAAGCTAAGCTAGCAAGTTAATACATCGTAGAACACTAAATAGAGTATAACGGTCCAACTTGATGCCTTAGGAATGCTCAGTTCTATGCGTAGACATGTTTTTCTCGTTTCGTGCAATTTTGAACTTAACTTGGTTTATTGGCTTCTGTACCTAACGAAACGTTGTCCAAAAGCTAAACTAGCAAGTTAAGACTTCGAAGAACACTAAATAGAGTTTAACGGTCCAATTTGATGCCTTAGGAATGCTCAATTCTAAGCATACACGAGTTTTTCACGTTTCATGCAATTTTGAACCGAACTTGGTCTATTGGCTTCTTTACCTAACGAAACGTTGTCCAAATGCTAAGCTAGCAAGTTAATACAACGTAGAACACTAAATAGAGTATAACGGTCCAACTTGATGCCTTAGGAATGCTCAGTTCTATGCGTAGACATGTTTTTCTTGTTTCGTGCAATTTTGAACTTAACTTGGTCTATTGGATTCTTTACCTTACGAAACGTTGTCCAAAAGCTAAACTAGCAAGTTAAGACTTCTAAGAACACTAAATAGAGTGTAACGGTCCAATTGGATGCCTTAGGAATGCTCAATTCTATGCAAAGACGAGTTTTTCACGTTTCGTTCAATTTTGAACCGAACTTGGTCTATTGGCTTCTTTACCTAACGAAACGTTGTCCAACTGCTAAACTAGCAAGTTAAGACTTCTAAGAACGCTAAATAGAGTATAACGGTCCAATTTGATGCCTTAGGAATGCTCAATTCTATGCATAGACAACTTTTTCACGTTTAGTGTAATTTTGAACTTAACATGGTGTATTGGCTTTTTTTGCCTAACGAAACGTCATCCAAAAGCTAAAATAGCTAGTTAAAACTTTTAAAAACACTAAATAGAGTATAACGGTCCAATTTGATGCCTTAGGAATGCTCAGTTCTATGCGTAGACATGTTTTTCTCATTTCGTGCAATTTTGAACTTAACTTGGTCTATTGGCTTATTTACCCAACCAAACGTTGTCCAAAAGCTAAACTAGCAAGTTAAGACTTTTAAGAACACTAAATATATTATAACGGTCCAATTTGATGCCTTAGGAATGCTCAGTTCTATGCATAGACAAATTTTTCACATTTCGTGTAATTTTGAACTTAACTTGGTCTATTGGCTTCTTTACCTTACGAAACGTTGTCCAAAAGCTAAGCTAGCAAGTTAATACATCGTAGAACACTAAATAGAGTGTAATGGTCCAACTTGATGCCTTAGGAATCCTCAGTTCTATGCGTAGACATGTTTTTCACGTTTCGTGTAATTTTGAACTTAATTTGGTCTATTCGCTTCTTTACAAAACGAAACGTTGTCCAAAAGCTAAACTAACAAGTTAAGACTTTTAGGAACACTAAATAGAGTATAACGGTCCAATTTGATGCCTTAGTAATGCTCAGTTCTATGCATAGACATGTTTTTCACGTTTCATGTAATTTTGAACTTAACTTGGTCTATTGGCTTCTTTACCTAACGAAACGTTGTCCAAAAGCTAAGCTAGCAAGTTAATACATCGTAGAGCACTAAATAGAGTATAACGGTCCAACTTGATGCCTTAGGAATGCTCAGTTCTATGTGTAGACATGTTTTTCACGTTTCGTGTAATTTTGAACTTAACTTGATCTATTGGCTTCTTTACCTAACGAAACGTTGCCCAAAAGCTAAGCTAGCAACTTAATACATCGTAGAACACTAAATAGAGTATAACAGTCCAACTTGATGCCTTAGGAATGCTCAGTTCTATGCGTAGACATGTTTTTCTCGTTTCGTGCAATTTTGAACTTAACTTGGTCTATTGGTTTCTTTACCTAACGAAACGTTGTCCAAAAGCTAAACTAGCAAGTTAAGACTTCTAAGAACACTAAATAGAGTGTAACGGTCCAATTTGATGCCTTAGGAATGCTCAATTCTATCCATAGATGAGTTTTTCACGTTTCGTGCAATTTTGAACCGAACTTGGTCTATTGGCTTCTTTACCTAACGAAACGTTGTCCAAAAGCTAAACTAGCAAGTTAAGACTTCTAAAAACGCTAAATAGAGTATAACGGTCCAATTCGATGCCTTAGGAATGCTCAATTCTATGCATAGATCAGTTTTTCACGTTTCATCCAATTTTGAACTTAACTTGGTCTATTGGTTTCTTTACCTAACGAAACGTTGTCCAAAAGCTAAACTAGCAAGTTAAGACTTCTAAGAACACTAAATAGAGTGTAACGGTCCAATTTGATGCCTTAGGAATGCTCAATTCTATCCATAGATGAGTTTTTCACGTTTCGTGCAATTTTGAACCGAACTTGGTCTATTGGCTTCTTTACCTAACGAAACGTTGTCCAAAAGCTAAACTAGCAAGTTAAGACTTCTAAAAACGCTAAATAGAGTATAACGGTCCAATTCGATGCCTTAGGAATGCTCAATTCTATGCATAGATCAGTTTTTCACGTTTCATCCAATTTTGAACTTAACTTGGTCTATTGGCTTCTTTACCTAATGAAACGTTGTACAAAGGCTAAACTAGCAAGTTAAAACATCGTAGAACACTAAATAGAGTATAACGGTCCAATTTGATGCCTTAGGAATGCTCAACTCTATGCATAGACAACTTTTTCACATTTCGTGCAATTTTGAACTTAAATTGGTCTATTGGATTCTTTACCTTACGAAACGTTGTCCAAAAGCTAAACTAGCAAGTTAAGACTTCTAAGAACACTAAATAGAGTGTAACGGTCCAATTTGATGCCTTAGGAATGCTCAATTCTATGCATAGACGAGTTTTTCACGTTTCGTTCAATTTTGAACCGAACTTGGTCTATTGGCTTCTTTACCTAACGAAACGTTGTCCAACAGCTAAACTAGCAAGTTAAGACTTTTAAGAACGCTAAATAGAGTATAACGGTCCAATTTGATGCCTTAGGAATGTTGGACCTATGGTCCTATATGTCTAATTTTGATGATATTAAATCATTTATAAATGATAATGAAACATTAAAGCAATATTTGATTTATATGAATTGAATTTAAATGACTATATATTTTTGAGATAGTGCTGGAAATTAAGTTTTGAAAACAAACATACATGAACTAAGTTAGAGCATTAATTTTCCAATTATCATATCTTAACCAACTTAGGTCGAAATGATTTGAAACTTGAACCACATGCACATAAAGGCTTAATATATGTTCTAGGACTATAATCATGAGAAATTAAGTGCATCACATATATATTTGGTCATATGCTTAAATTCCGCCAAAACTAGGTTTTACCTAATTTTGTGCATATGTGTTCTTTGTGAACGTGGTGAACCAAATGAACTCCGATTTAAATGAAATTTCGTGTGCATCTTATTTTCATCACTATGAACATATTTGATTTAGTAAAGTTCAAGAGAAAAGGCCATTTACACTGAGTTAGCAAAATGACTTTGAATTTACACTTAGAATTTATCGGTTTCACTATTAGTGATCAAATTGCTTGGTTGAGTGACCAAACGATTTCCGATTGTTATGAAATTTTACATGGACATTCTAATACATATAAAATGATTTATCATGCAGTAATATGAATTTTCTGGGTTGTTTTTCTAATATAATTAACCTATGCGCTCTATATGAAGCTCTTTGAGCTTACATGCAATTGGGGAGTTCTACCTCCTATTTCCTTGTAGGTTAATCATCATTGTGGTCTCATATGGCTCAGAATTCAGTATGTTCAAGAGTGGTCGAAGTCCAGTTTCTAAGAATGAGCTTGGAGCTCTAGGAAACTATGAAAAATCCTATATTTGCCAACTTTCCACTAAGGCACTTAATCAAGTTGAATGAATCAAACATTGAGGCTATTGGTTGTGGTCTTCATGGAGATACAACTCTTTTCAAACATGTGGGACAAACCTTGTCCTCTCTATCATTAGTGATATATTCTTGTTTGACATTTTCACTCAAGACATGTGCTACCAAGAAAGTTAGGTTGGTGCAATCAAACAAGATCATTGACTAAGGGATCACTTTTGAAGTCTTTGATTCAAAATGAAGGGACAAGATGGTATAGTACAATCTACATCCATGGCTGAGAATTAAAGAGAGTTTGAATGGTCAAGATTTGAAGACATACATTGATCAAATGGTTGTGCATAAGACAACTTTCTTGCTTGCAATTTTTGACTTAAAAAAAGGAGCATGTGCAACGTCTATATGCTCTATGGTGGAGATTTGTTTGCTCAAATCATCAATGATCAAGATTAGGAGCTGCAATGGATGGTAGAGATCAACTCTTGAAATTTGATCCAATGGCTGCAAGCATAGGAGAGAATTGCCTTTAAAAGAAGATCTTCCCTTTCATACAACTTGGAGAAGCAAATTGAAAAATTATCCTTGAGAGAAACCTCTTGCTATCAAGTTCATCAATCATCAAGTCTTCTTGCTATTTGCTACAACAATCTTCTCCAATACAAGCCTCTACAATCAAGGACTTCTCACTACTCTTGCTTTTGCAAAAGGGAAGTTCCTATATCCTTTAGGCTTTGTTTACTTACAATCTAAACCTCTCTTGTTCTTAAAATCCTATCTTTGAGAGTGTTGCTGTAATCTTGAGAGTTCCATACCAAATACCTTTGAGGTAACCTGTGAGAACCTTGGCTGAAAATCCCATTGAGAAATTCCCTTTGTTAGGGGAAATTGTAAACATTGAAGTTTGAGGGAGTTCTTAGAAACCCTTGGTGTAAGGAGTTTTGTGGGTCTCTTAAAACCACACCTTAGTGGAGTTGGGAAAATCCTAGGTTGGTGAATCTAGGTAGTAGACGTAGGAGAAGGGTCTCCGAACTACTATAAATCGCTGTGTTGATTTCTTTGTTTACTTGTTTATATTTACTACTTGTTTCAAACTGCAGGATTTTCAAAACCCTAATCTGTCCGAGATTAGCAGACTGCCTTAAACTTTGAATTTTGATCTGAAATTTTGATATAGTGTTTATTAAGGTGTTGTGACATTGCATATAAAATTTCGTTGCATTTTGACATCATTTGATAGGTAAAATCTGAGTTGAAAAATCTGTGTGCAGTGTGTTGCTTGAAAATCTGTTTTGTGCAATTCTTGATTATTTGATATTTGGTCATTCACTATATTGTATCACATCTTTCATTGGATTGAATATTGATTAGGAAAATCATTAGAGTCCAAATTTGTGTGCTACTTGTTAATTGCCATTAATTTGTTTAAATTGAAAAAGGGATTCCAATTGGAATTTGGGGACACAATTCACCCCCCTCTTGTGTTAAACTCGATCCGTCAAGGAATGCTCAATTCTATGCATAGACAACTTTTTCACGTTTAGTGTAATTTTGAACTTAACATGGTGTATTGGCTTTTTTTGCCTAACGAAACATCGTCCAAAAGCTAAAATAGCAAGTTAAAACTTCTAAAAACACTAAATAGAGTATAACGGTCCAATTTGATGCCTTAGAAATGCTCAGTTCTATGCGTAGACATGTTTTTCTCGTTTCGTGCAATTTTGAACTTAACTTGGTCTATTGGCTTCTTTACCCAACGAAACGTTGTCCAAAAGCTAAACTAGCAAGTTAAGACTTTTAAGAACACTAAATATATTATAACGGTCCAATTTGATGCCTTAGGAATGCTCAGTTCTATGCATAGACAAGTTTTTCACATTTCGTGTAATTTTGAACTTAACTTGGTCTATTGGCTTCTTTACCTTACGAAACGTTGTCCAAAAGCTAAGCTAGCAAGTTAATACATCGTAGAACACTAAATAGAGTGTAATGGTCCAACTTGATGCCTTAGGAATCCTCAGTTCTATGCGTAGACATGTTTTTCACGTTTCGTGTAATTTTGAACTTAATTTAGTCTATTCGCTTATTTACCAAACGAAACGTTGTCCAAAAGCTAAACTAACAAGTTAAGACTTCTAAGAACACTAAATAGAGTATAACGGTCCAATTTGATGCCTTAGTAATGCTCAGTTCTATGCATAGACATGTTTTTCACGTTTCATGTAATTTTGAACTTAACTTGGTCTATTGGCTTCTTTACCTAACGAAACGTTGTCCAAAATCTAAGCTAGCAAGTTAATACATCGTAGAGCACTAAATAGAGTATAACGGTCCAACTTGATGCCTTAGGAATGCTCAGTTCTATGTGTAGACATGTTTTTCACGTTTCGTGTAATTTTGAACTTAACTTGATCTATTGGCTTCTTTACCTAACGAAACGTTGTCCAAAAGCTAAGCTAGCAACTTAATACATCGTAGAACACTAAATAGAGTATAACAGTCCAACTTGATGCCTTAGGAATGCTCAGTTCTATGCGTAGACATGTTTTTCTCGTTTCGTGCAATTTTGAACTTAACTTGGTCTATTGGCTTCTTTACCCAACGAAACGTTGTCCAAAAGCTAAACTAGCAAGTTAAGACTTTCAAGAACACTAAATATATTATAACGGTCCAATTTGATGCCTTAGGAATGCTCAGTTCTATGCATAGACAAGTTTTTCACATTTCGTGTAATTTTGAACTTAACTTGGTCTATTGGCTTCTTTACCTTACGAAACGTTGTCCAAAAGCAAAGCTAGCAAGTTAATACATCGTAGAACACTAAATAGAGTGTAATGGTCCAACTTGATGCCTTAGGAATCCTCAGTTCTATGCGTAGACATGTTTTTCACGTTTCGTGTAATTTTGAACTTAATTTAGTCTATTCGCTTATTTACCAAACGAAACGTTGTCCAAAAGCTAAACTAACAAGTTAAGACTTCTAAGAACACTAAATAGAGTATAACGGTCCAATTTGATGCCTTAGTAATGCTCAGTTCTATGCATAGACATGTTTTTCACGTTTCATGTAATTTTGAACTTAACTTGGTCTATTAGCTTCTTTACCTAACGAAACGTTGTCCAAAATCTAAGCTAGCAAGTTAATACATCGTAGAGCACTAAATAGAGTATAACGGTCCAACTTGATGCCTTAGGAATGCTCAGTTCTATGTGTAGACATGTTTTTCACGTTTCGTGTAATTTTGAACTTAACTTGATCTATTGGCTTCTTTACCTAACGAAACGTTGCCCAAAAGCTAAGCTAGCAACTTAATACATCGTAGAACACTAAATAGAGTATAACAGTCCAACTTGATGCCTTAGGAATGCTCAGTTCTATGCGTAGACATGTTTTTCTCGTTTCGTGCAATTTTGAACTTAACTTGGTCTATTGGCTTCTTTACCTAACGAAACGTTGTCCAAAAGCTAAACTAGCAAGTTAAGACTTCTAAGAACACTAAATAGAGTGTAACGGTCCAATTTGATGCCTTAGGAATGCTCAATTCTATCCATAGATGAGTTTTACACGTTTCGTGCAATTTTGAACCGAACTTGGTCTATTGGCTTCTTTACCTAACGAAACGTTGTCCAAAAGCTAAACTAGCAAGTTAAGACTTCTAAAAACGCTAAATAGAGTATAACGGTCCAATTCGATGCCTTAGGAATGCTCAATTCTATGCATAGATCAGTTTTTCACGTTTCATGCAATTTTGAACTTAACTTGGTCTATTGGCTTCTTTACCTAATGAAACGTTGTACAAAGGCTAAACTAGCAAGTTAAAACATCGTAGAACACTAAATAGAGTATAACGGTCCAATTTGATGCCTTAGGAATGCTCAACTCTATGCATAGACAACTTTTTCACATTTCGTGCAATTTTGAACTTAACTTGGTCTATTGGCTTCTTTACCTAACGAAACGTTGTCCAATAGATAAACTAGCAAGTTAAGATTTCTAAGAACACTAAATAGAGTATAACGCTCCAATTTGATGCCTTAGTAATGCTCAGTATTATGCATAGACAAGTTTTTCACGTTTCGTGTAATTTTGAACTTAACTTGGGGTCTATTGGCTTCTTTACCTAACGAAACGTCGTCCAAAAGCTAAGGTAGCAAGTTAATACATCGTAGAACACTAAATAGAGTATAACGGTCCAACATGATGCCTTAGGAATGCTCACTTCTATGCGTAGACATGTTTTTCTCGTTTTGTGCAATTTTGAACTTAACTTGGTCTATTGGCTTCTTTACCTATCGAAACGTTGTCCAAAAGCTGAACTAGAAAGTTAAGACTTCTAAGAACACTAAATAGAGTATAACGGTCCAATTTGATTCCTTAGGAATGCTCACTTCTATGCATAGACAAGTGTTTCACGTTTCGTGCAATTTTGAACTTAACTTGGTCTATTGGCTTCTTTACCCAACGAAACGTTGTCCAAAAGCTAAAATAGCAAGTTAAGACTTTTAAGAACACAAAGTATAGTATAACGGTCCAATTTGATGCCTTAGGAATGCTCAGTTCTATGCATAGACAAGTTTTTCACGTTTCATGTAATTTTGAACTTAACTTGGTCTATTGGCTTCTTTACCTAACGAAACGTTGTCCAAAAGCTAAGCTAGCAAGTTAATACATCGTAGAACACTAAATAGAGTATAACGGTCCAACATGATGCCTTAGGAATGCTCACTTCTATGCGTAGACATGTTTTTCTCGTTTCGTGCAATTTTGAACTTAACTTGGTCTATTGGCTTCTTTACCTAACGAAACGTTGTCCAAAAGCTAAACTAGAAAGTTAAGACTTCTAAGAACAATAAATAGAGTATAACGGTCCAATTTGATGCCTTAGGAATGCTCAACTCTATGCATAGACAACTTTTTCACATTTCGTGCAATTTTGAACTTAACTTGGTCTATTGGCTTCTTTACCTAACGAAACGTTGTCCAATAGCTAAACTAGCAAGTTAAGATTTCTAAGAACACTAAATAGAGTATAACGCTCCAATTTGATGCCTTAGTAATGCTCAGTATTGTTAGGATGTATGGCACCACAAGAGGGGGGGTGAATTGTGTCCTTAGTCAAATTTAGACTAGGTCACTCCTTTTTCGGTTTCAATGAATTATATCAAATTTCACCCTAAGCGGAAGCTAAATACCAAATTAAATTCTAGTGTATATGTATATGAGTCAAGGAGAACAATCAATTTAAACAAACTTGAATCTAGCAACCTAAGTATCCAATTTCAAGTACGTATGATATGAGAATGCAATGCTAATTGAAATTGCTGGAAAGTAAAAGAGGCAAGAGATTTATAGTGGTTCGGCTTAACCCAAGCCTACTCCACTCCCCAAGTCCCACTTGGGAATTTCAAACACTCCACTATAGCTTGTTCAACCGAGTCAAGCGGAACTCATACAACCAGTGTTTTTGTAGCTCAAACACCAAACTTTACACACCGTGTGGTTTATAGCTCACCACACCAAACTCTACACACCGTGTGGTTTGTAGCTCACCACACTAACTTAATCAACAAAATGCAAGCTCAAAAATGGCTCTAAGAATAGCCGGGTATGAGATAAGTTTAGGCTCAAAAGGCTGGCTCTTTAGTAGCTAGATATGGAAGTATTTAGGCTCAATTTATGTTCTTGAAATCAGATTGTTCAAGTATGAAAATGGCTCTTGAGGAAATGATAAGAATCTGGTAAGAAAGGCTCAAGAGTAACAATAAAGCTTTACTTGGCTAGTGTGTATGATCTCTCTTCAAAATCAAGTATGTAATCAAGGAATGAATGAGTGAAAGAATGAAAGCTTAGAAGATGAAGAACACTAGAGAGAGAGTGTAATTTTCGGCCAAGTGTGTGCACCATAGACAAAGAGTTAGTTTTTATAGAAAATTGTGGAGTGTAAGCTCATGAAATGAGGGCCATTGGATTGATATGAAAGATATGGACCCTTGGATCATTAGAGACGTTAGAAGGCTTAGAGAAGTGTGAAAATGTTTACAACAAGTCTCTTTTGGTAGGAGGAAATAATGGCTTTTGGATGGATATAGACTTTGGAGGCATCTTGGAAGATACAACAATTGACTTGAGAAAAGTTTGTCTTTTAGGTGGAGTAAATCATGGCTTTTGGATGGATATAGACTTTAGATGCATCTTGAAAGATACAACAATTGACTTGAGAAAAGTTTGTCTCTTAGGTGGAATAAATGATGGCCTTTGGATCAAATGAAGATTCAATTTTGGCCATAGGATGTAAAGTAGGAGAGATAAGAACAAAGCTTGAATCTTTGGCCATTGGATTAAAATGTGATTTTGATGTAGAGAGAATATGATCCATTGGATGTGGAGTGTCTTGGTGGGAAAGAGAAATGGTTTTGAAATAAAGCTTCCCACACATGTGAAGAGAAAAACTTGTCATAAGACTTGTTGTACCTCTTGTCTCCTCCTTTCAAATTAACTTTTCCTTCTCTTCTCTTTTTGGCTCCAAGTCTTCTAGTTAAGATGTAACTATGGTTAACTTGTCTTCTTTGCCATGTCATCAATGCCATGTCATTAATGCCGTGTCAACAATGCCATGTCAGCTGCCACGTCACGTCCGTCGATTCTGACTTTGACTAGAAAGTTAATTTTACTTCAATTGATCCCAATGAAGCTTCAAGACATCTTTGGCAAAACTTGATTATGTTGACCACGAAATTGACTTTCTTAATCATGTTTGACACTGATTAAGTCTTCATTACAGTTCGGTTAAGGTCACCATGTTGATACATGGCCAACTTGATCATCCTACACACAATTAAACTCAAGACATGCTATGTAAACCCTTTTAGGATTTCTTGCAATTAGTTCATGTTAGTTCAATAATCAAATCATCAAATAAGCACAATTGAACTAGTTTAATATAAGTCTTGAATTCCTAAACTAATCAAGTAGGCATATGCACCTAGGTTTCTCAATACAATCAATAGATCAAAGTTCAATCAAAACATGCCGTTGTAATCACTCAAACATATATTCAACATTCTCCCCCTTTTGATGATTACAAAATAACTTATGTAACTTTGAGCTATTTTCTTTAATTCACATGAGAAACTCTCCCCCTCACATTATGCTTCACACAAATAAACTTCCTATAAGCATATGTTTCAATAAACACAAGGGAATTGCAATTCAAGACAAGTAAAGTATCAATAGGCAAGGTCTATACAATATGACATTCAAGTTCCTCCCCCTTAACCTATGCATACCAAACTTTAAAGTTCAAAGTATATTTCTCCCCCTTTATTTTGTAAATGCATCCAAAAGGTGTTCAATATAAGCAATGCATAAAATTCATACACATATCAAGGAATCATTCTCATGCCAAGATTACCTCTTAAAAATTCAAATCTCTCTTGGCTTAGAGGTTTCGTTAGTATGTCCGCAAGTTGGTTCATTGTGTCCACATAATCTAATTTAATTGTCCCTTGAGTCACATGGTCTCTAATAAAATGATGCCTAATTTCAATATGTTTAGCCTTAGAATGATTCACCGGATTTTTAGAAAGGCTAATGGCACTAGTATTATCACAATATATAGGAATATCTTTTAATTTAAGTCCAAAATCATTTAGTTGTTGTCTAATCCATAAGAGTTGAGCACAACAACTCCCTATAGCCATATATTCAGCTTCGGTGGTAGATAGGGCTACACAAGGTTGTTTCTTGGAGAACCAAGAAATAAGCATACTTCATAGGAATTGACATGTACTCGAAGTGCTCTTTCTATTTATTTTACACCCAGCAAAATCAGCATCACTATATGCATATAAATCAAACAAAGAATTTTTATCATACCATATGCCAAGAGTTGATGTATGCCTAAGGTACCTAAATATTCTCTTAACCGCTAGGAAATGAGAATGCATAGGTTGACTTTGAAATCTAGCACACATGCATACACTAAACATAATGTCGGGTCTACTAGATGTCAAATATAAAAGTGAACCAATCATGGACCTATACATTTTAGAATCATAAGGTTGTCCATCTTCATCTTTTTCAAGTTTAGTTGACACACTCATAGGAGTAGGAGAAGGATTCAAGGAATCAAAACCAAACTTTTTAAGCATATCATGAATATATTTAGTTTGACTAATATGTATACCTTTCTTAGTTTGTTTAACTTGCAGCCCTAAAAAGAATGTAAGTTCACCCATCATAGACATCTCAAATTCATTTTTCATGCAAGACTCAAACTCTTTGCACATAGCCTCATTAGTAGCACCAAATATAATGTCATCTACATATATTTGAACAATAAGCATGTCATGACCTTTTTCCTTTAAGAACAAAGTGCTATCAATTCTTCCTCTTTTAAAACCATTTTGAATTAAGAATGAAGAAAGTCTATCATACCATGCCCTAGGTGCTTGTTTCAAACCATACAAGGCTTTTGTCAATTTATAAACATGGTTTGGAAAGTTAGGATCTTCAAATCCGGGTGGTTGCTTTACATATACATTCTCATTGATAAAACCATTCAAAAATGCACTTTTGACATCCATTTGATAAAGTTTATAACCTTTGAAACATGCAAATGCCATAAGCAACCTAATAGCTTCTAACCTAGCAACGGGTGCAAATGTTTCTTCATAGTCAATCCCTTCTTCTTGGTTGTACCCTTGTGCAACCAACCTAGCCTTGTTTCTAATAACTTCACCATCTTCATTCATTTTGTTCTTAAACACCCATTTAGTTCCAATTATGGTTTGGTCTTTAGGTCTTGGAACTAAATGCCAAACTTCATTCCTAGTGAATTGATTCAACTCATCTTGCATAGCAATAATCCATTTATCATCAAGCAAAGCATCATCAATGTTTCTAGGTTCTATTTGAGAAATTAAGGCATACGAACCATGCACGTCAACAATTAAAGCAGTATTCATTAAATTTGCAGTCACATTATCTACCACATTAGTATGCATATCATTATCATTAGGAGCTAAGTGAGATCTACGAGTCCTTACCCCTTGATGCAAATCGCCAATTATGAGTTGTTTGGGATGCTTGTGTTTGTCCTTCACTTGCAGCCATGATGTAGGAGCTGTAGTTTCATTATTGGAGGCCACAGGTGCAACCTCACTTTCTTCCAAGCCCACTGGTGCATCACTATTTTGTGTCTCCTCGTGTTCATTTCCTCCTTCTTTGCTTGGTCCATCATCTTTAGGTGTAGGAGAGTCATCTTTATCATCTTTTAAGCTCAACTTCTCCAAACCTAACTCAATATCATCATTCTCAAGCAAAGGGTCAAGTGCAAGAGTTTCAATAAATTTAACATGAATGGACTCTTCTATTCTCTTCTCCTAGATTTTGGATTGTAAACTCTATAAGCTCTAGAAGTTAAAGCATAGCCAACAAATACACAAGGAGTAGATTTTGCATCAAATTTATCTAAGTCATCCTTAGTGTTTAATACATAACATTTGCAACCAAAAACTCTAAAGTAGTCAACCTTAGGTTTTCTATCATTCCAAATCTCATAAGGTGTCTTATTTATCTTCTTTCTAATAGACAACCTATTTGTAACATAGCATGCACAATTAATGGCCTCGGCCCACAAGAACTTAGGCAAATCATGTTCACAAAGCATAGTCCTAGCAATTTCTTGCAAAGTTCTATTTTTCCTTTCAACTACCCCATTTTGTTGGGGTGTTCTAGGTGAAGAGAAATCATGTCTAATGTCATATTCATCACATAGATCAATAAATGCATGATTATCAAATTCTCCTCCATGATCACTCCTAATCTTGCTAATGCTTATGTTCTTTTCATTTTGAAGCCTCTTGATTAGTTTTGAAAACTCATGAATGGTCTCATGTTTATGTGCAAGGAAAATCACCCAAGTATATTTTGAATAGTCATCAACAATCACAAAGGCATAGGATCTACCACCTAGACTTTTGACTCTACTTGGACCAAACAAATCAAGATGCAAAAGTTCTAAAACCCTAGTAGTTGAAATCTGGTTTTTAGACTTGAAAGACTCCCTAGTGTGTTTTCCACTAATGCATGGCTCACAAGCATCATACATGTCAAAGTTCAAAGAAGGTATGCCTCTAACAAGATTATTTCTAACCAATTTTTCAATTGTAGAAATTCCTATATGTCCTAATCTTCTATGCCATATATTCACATCACTAACATTGGAAATCAAGCATTTAAGTTTGCAATCATTCAAGTCTTTCAAATTAATAGAATACACATTACCATCTCTTTTTCCTACAAGCACACATTCATTCATGGCATTTAAAAATTTACACTTTGAATCATCAAAACATATGCGCAAGCCACCATCACACAATTGAGAAATACTAAGAAGGTTAAAAGACAATCCATCAACTAATTGCACATTAGAGATAGAGAAAGAGGATACATCACCTATGGATCCTTGACCAAGGATCCTACCCTTCTTGTTGTCACCAAAAGTCACATGACCACCATTAGAGAACTTCTTGAGAGAAGAAAAAGAACTTGAGTTCCCGGTCATGTGTCTTGAGCAACCACTATCCAAGTACCACTTGGAAGCCTTAGAACTTTTGATTTTCAAGAACACCTACATTAGTTCAATTCGATTTAGGTACCCAATTTCTTTTGGGTCCTAGGAGGTTAGCATCAAGAATCTTGATTCCCTTTGGAACCCACATTTGCTTAACTTTCTTGCCAAACACATATTGAAACTTTGGAAAAACTTTGGCATTCAAGTTATGCATATATGCATCATTCGAAGAATGAAATGAAGTGCTAGCATACATAGATTTTTGTGGAGCTCTAGGAGCCCTAGAATACCTTATGGGTTGCCCTAATTTCTTAGGAAACCCTACGGGTCTCTTGGGACCAGATTTGATATCCTTCTTCCAAGGCTGATTTGGCACACCCCTAATGGGAATAGGCCTATGTCTCACGGATTGGACAAATGATACATGTTCATGATGTGATTTCGAAGTACTAGCATGCATATCATTCAAAGCATTGTAGTTAGGAGGTGAAAAAATCATTTTCTTAGGAAAACAATCCTCCTTCATGTCATTCAAGGAATGCAAATATCCATGTGATACGAAAGATGTAGAAATATCATGCATATCACATTTCTTCAATTTTACATCATCACCAACATAACCTAAACCCGATTTGTCCAAAGATTGTCTAAGGCATGATAAGAGTGAATCAAGTCTAGAAGATCCCACACTAAACTTTGAGAAAGATTTCTCTAGATCCTCATATCTCAATTTCAAAGCGTCTAATTCATTTTGAACAATAGAGTCATCGTGTGACTCTTGGTTCTCATTAGGCACAATAGCAATCAATTTCAAATCATCATACTCTTCTTGCAAGGTACTAAGTTTAAATTGCAAATCTTCAATCAAAGGTTCATGATCACACTTAGACATGTTATTAGCACACATGGCAGCAAGCATATCGCACTTTTCATCACATTTAGCATTTAGATCATCAATGGTCTTTTCATGCTCTTCTACCTTAGCATTTAAACAATCAATCTCATTTTTCAATTGTTTCTTTTCCTTATGCATTTTCCTATTCTTAGCATTCATGTCATTGAGTAAGGAAAGCAAATCATCAATAGACACATCATCATCATCATGATCAAAAGAGTTTACCTCCTCATCCGGATTGGATGAGTTTCCTTTGGCCATCAAGCAAAGTCTAGCAACCTCGTCCTCACTTGAAGTGCTTTCGGAGTCCGAATCACTCCATGTAGCTTTGAAGGCTCCCTTGGTTTGCTCCTTGCTCTTTTCTTTCTTCTTTGGACACTCATACTTCATGTGCCCCTTCTTGCCACACTCAAAGCACCTCAAATCTTTGTCTTGCTCCTCATGGTTCCCTTTGGAGTCACTTTGATCCCCACGGCCAGATTTGAAGTTGTCCCTCCTTGAGTGGCCAAAAGATTTACCACCTTGCTTCTTCTTGTTTATCAAGTATCTCCTGAACCTCCTTGTCATTAAGGCTACTTCTTCATCACTCAAATCATCTTCACTATCACCCTTGGAGGCAAAAGCAATGCTCTTCTTTTTGGTGTCCTCTTTTTGAGCTTCTCTTGCCTTCAAGTTTGTCTCATATACCAGAAGTGATCCTACAAGCTCATCCAACTTAAAAACTTTGAGATCTTTGGCTTCTTGGATGGCAGTCACTTTGGCATCCCATGCTTCCGGAAGACTTCTCAAGTACTTTTGTACCTTTTCTTGATTGGAGAATGTCTTCCCTAAAGATTCAAGAGAATTCAGAATTTTGGTTAGTCTAATATCCATATCGGTAATAGACTCATGTGGAAGCATAGTGAACAATTCATATGAATGCATGAGCATGTTAATCTTAGACTCCTTTACTTGATTAGTTCCCTCATGCTTCATCTCTAACCTAGTCCACATATCTTTAGCCGAAATGCATGTAGAAATATGTTTAGCTTCAATTGAATTTAATGCATTAAATAAAATAGACATAGCTTTAGCATTCAAAGAAATCTTTTTCTTATCATTATCATCCCATTTATCCCTAGGTTTTGAAATCTCCTTCTCAACATCACCAACTTTGATGGAGATAGTAGGCTCATAAGGTCCATCCTCTATGACATACCACAAATCAATATCTAGAGACATGAAATAAAGTTTCATTCTCATCTTCCAATGGTCATAGTCTTCTCCATCAAAGTATGGAGGTCTACCACTAGATTGACCCTCTAATACATGATCATGTCTACCACTAGTAGATGCCATATCAAGAATCACAAATAATGCACAAGACAATTACTTCTATATGCAAGTAACCTTGCCTCTGATACCACTTGTTAGGATGTATGGCACCACAAGAGGGGGGTGAATTGTGTCCTTAGTCAAATTTAGACTAGGTCACTCCTTTTTTGGTTTCAATGAATTATATCAAATTTCACCCTAAGCGGAAGCTAAATACCAAATTAAATTCTAGTGTATATGTATATGAGTCAAGGAGAACAATCAATTTAAACAAACTTGAATCTAGCAACCTAAATATCCAATTTCAAGTACGTATGATATGAGAATGCAATGCTAATTGAAATTGCTGGAAAGTAAAAGAGGCAAGAGATTTATAGTGGTTCGGCTTAACCCAAGCCTAATCCACTCCCCAAGTCCCACTTGGGAATTTCAAACACTCCACTATAGCTTGTTCAACCGAGTCAAGCGGAACTCATACAACCAGTGTTTTTGTAGCTCAAACACCAAACTTTACACACCGTGTGGTTTATAGCTCACCACACCAAACTCTACACACCGTGTGGTTTGTAGCTCACCACACCAAACTCTACACACCGTGTGGTTTATAGCTCACCACACTAACTTAATCAACAAAATGCAAGCTCAAAAATGGCTCTAAGAATAGCCGGGTATGAGATAAGTTTAGGCTCAAAAGGCTGGCTCTTTAGTAGCTAGATATGGAAGTATTTAGGCTCAATTTATGTTCTTGAAATCAGATTGTTCAAGTAAGAAAATGGCTCTTGAGGAAATGATAAGAATCTGGTAAGAAAGGCTCAAGAGTAACAATAAAGCTTTACTTGGCTAGTGTGTATGATCTCTCTTCAAAATCAAGTATGTAATCAAGGAATGAATGAGTGAAAGAATGAAAGCTTAGAAGATGAAGAACACTAGAGAGAGAGTGTAATTTTCGGCCAAGTGTGTGCACCATAGACAAAGAGTTAGTTTTTATAGAAAATTGTGGAGTGTAAGCTCATGAAATGAGGGCCATTGGATTGATATGAAAGATATGGACCCTTGGATCATTAGAGACGTTAGAAGGCTTAGAGAAGTGTGAAAATGTTTACAACAAGTCTCTTTTGGTAGGAGGAAATAATGGCTTTTGGATGGATATAGACTTTGGAGGCATCTTGGAAGATACAACAATTGACTTGAGAAAAGTTTGTCTTTTAGGTGGAGTAAATCATGGCTTTTGGATGGATATAGACTTTAGATGCATCTTGAAAGATACAACAATTGACTTGAGAAAAGTTTGTCTCTTAGGTGGAATAAATGATGGCCTTTGGATCAAATGAAGATTCAATTTTGGCCATAGGATGTAAAGTAGGAGAGATAAGAACAAAGCTTGAATCTTTGGCCATTGGATTAAAATGTGATTTTGATGTAGAGAGAATATGATCCATTGGATGTGGAGTGTCTTGGTGGGAAAGAGAAATGGTTTTGAAATAAAGCTTCCCACACATGTGAAGAGAAAAACTTGTCATAAGACTTGTTGTACCTCTTGTCTCCTCCTTTCAAATTAACTTTTCCTTCTCTTCTCTTTTTGGCTCCAAGTCTTCTAGTTGAGATGTAACTATGGTTAACTTGTCTTCTTTGCCATGTCATCAATGCCATGTCATTAATGCCGTGTCAACAATGCCATGTCAGCTGCCACGTCACGTCCGTCGATTCTGACTTTGACTAGAAAGTTAATTTTACTTCAATTGATCCCAATGAAGCTTCAAGACATCTTTGGCAAAACTTGATTATGTTGACCACGAAATTGACTTTCTTAATCATGTTTGACACTGATTAAGTCTTCATTACAGTTCGGTTAAGGTCACCATGTTGATACATGGCCAACTTGATCATCCTACACACAATTAACCTCAAGACATGCTATGTAAACCCTTTTAGGATTTCTTGCAATTAGTTCATGTTAGTTCAATAATCAAATCATCAAATAAGCACAATTGAACTAGTTTAATATAAGTCTTGAATTCCTAAACTAATCAAGTAGGCATATGCACCTAGGTTTCTCAATACAATCAATAGATCAAAGTTCAATCAAAACATGCCGTTGTAATCACTCAAACATATATTCAACAAGTATTATGCATAGACAAGTTTTTCACGTTTCGTATAATTTTGAACTTAACTTGGTCTATTGGCTTCTTTACCTAACGAAACGTCGTCCAAAAGCTCAGGTAGCAAGTTAATACATCGTAGAACACTAAATAGAGTATAACGGTCCAACATGATGCCTTAGGAATGCTCACTTCTATGCGTAGACATGTTTTTCTCGTTTCGTGCAATTTTGAACTTAACTTGGTCTATTGGCTTCTTTACCTATCGAAACATTGTCCAAAAGCTGAACTAGAAAGTTAAGACTTCTAAGAACACTAAATAGAGTATAACGGTCCAATTTGATTCCTTAGGAATGCTCACTTCTATGCATAGACAAGTGTTTCACGTTTCGTGCAATTCTGAACTTAACTTGGTCTATTGGCTTCTTTACCCAACGAAACGTTGTCCAAAAGCTAAAATAGCAAGTTAAGACTTTTAAGAACACAAAGTATAGTATAACGGTCCAATTTGATGCCTTAGGAATGCTCAGTTCTATGCATACACAAGTTTTCCACGTTTCATGTAATTTTGAACTTAACTTGGTCTATTGGCTTCTTTACCTAACGAAACATTGTCCAAAAGCTAAGCTAGCAAGCTAATACATCTTAGAACACAAAATGGAGTATAACGGTCCAACTTGATGCCTTAGGAATGCTTAGTTCTATGCGTAGACATATTTTTCACGTTTCGTGTAATTTTGAACTTAAGTTGGTCTATTGGCTTCTTTACCAAACGAAACGTTGTCCAAAAGATAAATTAGCAAGTTAAGAATTTTAAGAACACTAAATAGAGTATAACGGTCCAATTTGATGCCTTAGGAATGCTCAGTTCTATGCATAGACAAGTTTTTCGCGTTTCATGTAATTTTGAACTTAACTTGGTCTATTGGCTTCTTTACCTAACGAAACGTTATCCAAAAGCTAAGCTAGCAAGTTAATACATCGTAGAACACTAAATAGAGTATAACGGTCCAACTTGATGCCTTAGGAATGCTCAGTTCTATGCGTAGACATGTTTTTCTCGTTTCGTGCAATTTTGTACTTAACTTGGTCTATTGGCTTCTTTACCTAACGAAACGTTGTCCAAAAGCTGAACTAGCAAGTTAAGACTCATAAGAAAACTAAATAGAGTATACCAGTCCAATTTGATTCCTTAGGAATGCTCACTTCTATGCATAGACAAGTTTTTCACGTTTCGTGTAATTTTGAACTTAACTTGGTCTATTGGCTTGTTTACCTAACGAAACGTTGTCCAAAAGCTAAACTAGCAAGTTAAGACTTCTAAGAACACTAAATAGAGTATAACGGTCCAATTTGATGCGTTAGCAATGCTCAATTCTATGCATAGACAAGTTTCTCACGTTTCGTGCAATTTTGAACTTAACTTGGTCTATTGGCTTATTTGCCTAACGAAGCGTTGTCCAATAGCTAAACTAGTAAGTAAAGGATTCTAAGAACACTAAATAGAGTATAACGGTCCAATTTGATGCTTTAGGAATGCTCAGTTCTATGCATAGACAAGTTTTTCACGTTTCGTGTAATTTTGAACTTAACTTGGTCTATTGGCTTCTTTACCTAACGAAACGTTGTCCAAAAGCTAAGCTAGCAAGTTAATACATCGTAGAACGCTAAATAGATTATAACGGTCCAACTTGATGCCTTAGGAATGCTCAGTTCTATGCGTAGACATATTTTTCTCGTTTCGTGCAATTTTGAACTAACTTGGTCTATTGGTTTCTTTACCTGACGAAACGTTGTCCAAAAGCTGAACTAGCAAGTTAAGACTTCTAAGAACACTAAATAGAGTATAACGGTCCAATTTGATTCCTTAGGAATGCTCACTTCTATGCATAGACAAGTTTTTCACGTTTCGTGCAATTTTGAACTTAACTTGGTCTATTGGCTTCTTTACCCAACGAAACGTTGTCCAAAAGCTAAAATAGCAAGTTACGACTTTTAAGAACACAAAGTATAGTATAACGGTCCAATTTGATGCCTTAGGAATGCTCAGTTCTATGCATAGACAAGTTTTCCACGTTTCATGTAATTTTGAACTTAACTTGGTCTATTGGCTTCTTTACCTAACGAAACGTTGTCCAAAAGCTAAGCTAGCAAGTTAATACATCGTAGAACACTAAATAGAGTATAACGGTCCAACATGATGCCTTAGGAATGCTCACTTCTATGCGTAGACATGTTTTTCTCGTTTCGTACAATTTTGAACTTAACTTGGTCTATTGGCTTATTTACCTAACGAAACGTTGTCCAAAAGCTAAACTAGAAAGTTAAGACTTCTAAGAACACTAAATAGAGTATAACGGTCCAATTTGATGCCTTAGGAATGCTCAGTTCTCTGCATAGACAAGTTTTTCAAGTTTCGTGTAATTTTGAACTTAACTTGGTCTATTGGCTTCTTTACCTAACGAAACATTGTCCAAAAGCTAAGCTAGCAAGTTAATACATCGTAGAACACAAAATGGAGTATAACGGTCCAACTTGATGCCTTAGGAATGCTTAGTTCTATGCGTAGACATGTTTTTCACGTTTCGTGTAATTTTGAACTTAAGTTGGTCTATTGGCTTCTTTACCAAATGAAACGTTGTCCAAAAGATAAATTAGCAAGTTAAGAATTTTAAGAACACTAAATAGAGTATAACGGTCCAATTTGATGCCTTAGGAATGCTCAGTTCTATGCATAGACAAGTTTTTCGCGTTTCATGTAATTTTGAACTTAACTTGGTCTATTGGCTTCTTTACCTAACGAAACGTTATCCAAAAGCTAAGCTAGCAAGTTAATACATCGTAGAACACTAAATAGAGTATAACGGTCCAACTTGATGCCTTACGAATGCTCAGTTCTATGCGTAGACATGTTTTTCTCGTTTCGTGCAATTTTGAACTTAACTTGGTCTATTGGCTTCTTTACCTAACGAAACGTTGTCCAAAAGCTGAACTAGCAAGTTAAGACTCATAAGAAAACTAAATAGAGTATACCAGTCCAATTTGATTCCTTAGGAATGCTCACTTCTATGCATAGACAAGTTTTTCACGTTTCGTGCAATTTTGAACTTAACTTGGTCTATTGGCTTGTTTACCTAACGAAACGTTGTCCAAAAGCTAAACTAGCAAGTTAAGACTTCTAAGAACACTAAATAGAGTATAACGGTCCAATTTGATGCGTTAGCAATGCTCAATTCTATGCATAGACAAGTTTCTCACGTTTCGTGCAATTTTGAACTTAACTTGGTCTATTGGCTTCTTTGCCTAACGAAGCGTTGTCCAATAGCTAAACTAGTAAGTAAAGGATTCTAAGAACACTAAATAGAGTATAACGGTCCAATTTGATGCTTTAGGAATGCTCAGTTCTATGCATAGACAAATTTTTCACGTTTCGTGTAATTTTGAACTTAACTTGGTCTATTGGCTTCTTTACCTAACGAAACGTTGTCCAAAAGCTAAGCTAGCAAGTTAATACATCGTAGAACGCTAAATAGATTATAACGGTCCAACTTGATGCCTTAGGAATGCTCAGTTCTATGCGTAGACATATTTTTCTCGTTTCGTGTAATTTTGAACTAACTTGGTCTATTGGTTTCTTTACCTGACGAAACGTTGTCCAAAAGCTGAACTAGCAAGTTAAGACTTCTAAGAACACTAAATAGAGTATAACGGTCCAATTTGATTCCTTAGGAATGCTCACTTCTATGCATAGACAAGTTTTTCACGTTTCGTGCAATTTTGAACTTAACTTGGTCTATTGGCTTCTTTACCCAACGAAACGTTGTCCAAAAGCTAAAATATCAAGTTAAGACTTTTAAGAACACAAAGTATAGTATAACGGTCCAATTTGATGCCTTAGGAATGCTCAGTTCTATGCATAGACAAGTTTTCCACGTTTCATGTAATTTTGAACTTAACTTGGTCTATTGGCTTCTTTACCTAACGAAACGTTGTCCAAAAGCTAAGCTAGCAAGTGAATACATCGTAGAACACTAAATAGAGTATAACGGTCCAACATGATGCCTTAGGAATGCTCACTTCTATGCGTAGACATGTTTTTCTCGTTTCGTGCAATTTTGAACTTAACTTGGTCTATTGGCTTCTTTACCTAACGAAACGTTGTCCAAAAGCTAAACTAGAAAGTTAAGACTTCTAAGAACACTAAATAGAGTATAACGGTCCACTTAGATGCCTTAGGAATGCTCAGTTCTCTGCATAGACAAGTTTTTCAAGTTTCGTGTAATTTTGAACTTAACTTGGTCTATTGGTTTCTTTACCTAACGAAACATTGTCCAAAAGCTAAGCTAGCAAGTTAATACATCGTAGAACACAAAATGGAGTATAACGGTCCAACTTGATGCCTTAGGAATGCTTAGTTCTATGCGTAGACATGTTTTTCACGTTTCGTGTAATTTTGAACTTAAGTTGGTCTATTGGCTTCTTTACCAAACGAAACGTTGTCCAAAAGATAAATTAGCAAGTTAAGAATTTTAAGAACACTAAATAGAGTATAACGGTCCAATTTGATGCCTTAGGAATGCTCAGTTCTATGCATAGACAAGTTTTTCGCGTTTCATGTAATTTTGAACTTAACTTGGTCTATTGGCTTCTTTACCTAACGAAACGTTATCCAAAAGCTAAGCTAGCAAGTTAATACATCGTAGAACACTAAATAGAGTATAACGGTCCAACTTGATGCCTTAGGAATGCTCAGTTCTATGCGTAGACATGTTTTTCTCGTTTCGTGCAATTTTGAACTTAACTTGGTCTATTGGCTTCTTTACCTAACGAAACGTTGTCCAAAAGCTGAACTAGCAAGTTAAGACTCATAAGAAAACTAAATAGAGTATACCAGTCCAATTTGATTCCATAGGAATTCTCACTTCTATGCATAGACAAGTTTTTCACGTTTCGTGCAATTTTGAACTTAACTTGGTCTATTGGCTTGTTTTCCTAACGAAACGTTGTCCAAAAGCTAAACTAGCAAGTTAATACTTCTAAGAACACTAAATAGAGTATAACGGTCCAATTTGATGCGTTAGCAATGCTCAATTCTATGCATAGACAAGTTTCTCACGTTTCGTGCAATTTTGAACTTAACTTGGTCTATTGGCTTCTTTGCCTAACGAAGCGTTGTCCAATAGCTAAACTAGTAAGTAAAGGATTCAAAGAACACTAAATAGAGTATAACGGTCCAATTTGATGCTTTAGGAATGCTCAGTTCTATGCATAGACAAGTTTTTCACGTTTCGTGTAATTTTGAACTTAACTTGGTCTATTGGCTTCTTTACCTAACGAAACGTTGTCCAAAAGCTAAGCTAGCAAGTTAATACATCGTAGAACGCTAAATAGATTATAACGGTCCAACTTGATGCCTTAGGAATGCTCAGTTCTATGCGTAGACATATTTTTCTCGTTTCGTGCAATTTTGAACTAACTTGGTCTATTGGTTTCTTTACCTGACGAAACGTTGTCCAAAAGCTGAACTAGCAAGTTAAGACTTCTAAAAACACTAAATAGAGTATAACGGTCCAATTTGATTCCTTAGGAATGCTCACTTCTATGCATAGACAAGTTTTTCACGTTTCGTGCAATTTTGAACTTAACTTGGTCTATTGGCTTCTTTACCTTACGAAACGTTGTCCAAAAGCTAAACTAGCAAGTTAAGACTTTTAAGAACACTAAATATAGTATAACGGTCCAATTTGATGCGTTAGGAATGCTCAGTTCTATTCATGGACAAATTTTTCACGTTTCGTGTAATTTTGAACTTTACTTGGTCTATTGGCTTCTTTACGTAACGAAACGCTGTCCAAAGGCTAAACTAGAAAGTTAAGACTTCGTGGAACACTAAATAGAGTATAACGGTCCAATTTGATACCTTAGGAACGCTCAATTCTATGCCTAGACAAGTTTTTCACGTTTCGTACAATTTTCAACTTAACTTGGTGTATTTGCTTCTTTACCTAGCGAAACGTTGTCCAAAAGCTAAACTAGCAAGTTAAGACTTCAAAAAACACTAAATAGAGTATAACGTCCAATTTTACGCCTTAGGAATGCTCAGTTCTATGCATATACAACTTTTTCACGTTTCGTGTAATTTTGAACTTAACTTGGTCTATTGGCTTCTTTACATAACGAAACGTTTTCCAAAAGCTGAGCTAGCAAGTTAATACATCGTAGAACACTAAATAGAGTATAACGGTCCAACTTGATGCCTTAGGAATGATCAGTTCTATTCGTAGACATGTTTTTCACGTTTCGTGTAATTTTGAACTTAGCATGGTCTATTGGCTTCTTTACCAAACGAAACGTTGTCCAAAAGCTAAACTAGAAAGTTAAGGCTTCTAAGAACACTAAATAGAGTATAACGGTCCAATTTGATGCCTTAGGAATGCTCAGTTCTATGCATAGACAAGTTTTTCACGTTTCATGTAATTTTGAACTTCATTTGGTCTATTGGCTTCTTTACCTAACGAAACGTTGTCTAAAAGCTAAGCTAGCAAGTTAATACATCTTAGAACACTAAATAGAGTATAACGGTCCAACTTGATGCCTTAGGAATGCTCAGTTCTATGCGTAGACATGTTTTTCTCGTTTCGTGCAATTTTGAACTTAACTTGGTCTACTGGCTTCTTTACCTAACGAAACGTTGTCCAAAAGCTAAACTAGCAAGTGAAGACTTCTAAGAACACTAAATAGAGCGTAACGGTCCAATTTGATGCCTTAGGAATGCTCAATTCTATGCATATATGAGTTTTTCACGTTTCGTGCAATTTTGAACCGAACTTGGTCTATTGGCTTATTTACCTAACGAAACGTTGTCCAAAAGCTAAACTACCAAGTTAAGACTTCTAAGAATGCTAAATAGAGTATAACGGTCCTATTTGATGCCATCGGAATGCTCAATTCTATGCATAGATCAGTTTTTCACGTTTCATGCAATCTTGAACTTAACTTGGTCTGTTGGCTTCCTTACATAACAAAATGTTGTCCAAAAGCTAAACTAGCAAGTTAAAACATCGTAAAACACTAAATAGAGTATATTGGTCCAATTTGATGCCTTAGGAAGGCTCAATTCTATGCATAAACAAGTTTTTCACGTTTTGGAGCAATTTTGAACTTAACTTGGTCTATTGGCTTATTTATCTAACGAAGCGTTGTCCAATAGCTAAACTAACAAGTTAACACTTCTAAGAACACTAAATAGAGTATAACGGTCCAATTTGATGCCATAGGAATGCTCAGTTCTATGCATAGACAAGTTTTTCACGTTTCGTGTAATTTTGAACTTAACTTGGTCTATTGGTTTCTTTACAGAACGAAACGTTTTCCAAAAGCTGAGCTAGCAAGTTAATACATCGTAGAACACTAAATAGAGTATAACGGTCCAACTTGATGCCTTAGGAATGCTCAGTTCTATTCGTAGACATGTTTTTCACGTTTCGTGTAATTTTGAACTTAACATGGTCTATTGGCTTCTTTACCAAACGAAACGTTGTCCAAAAGCTAAACTAGAAAGTTAAGACTTCTAAGAACACTAAATAGAGTATAACGGTCCAATTTGATGCCTTAGAAATGCTCAGTTCTATGCATAGACAAGTTTTTCACGTTTCATGTAATTTTGAACTTCACTTGGTCTATTGGCTTATTTACCTAACGAAACGTTGCCCAAAAGCTAAGCTAGCAAGTTAATACATCTTAGAACGCTAAATATAGTATAACGGTCCAACTTGATGCCTTAGGAATGCTCAGTTCTATGCGTAGATATGTTTTTCTCGTTTCGTGCAATTTTGAACTTAACTTGGTCTACTGGCTTATTTACCTAACGAAACGTTGTCCAAAAGCTAAACTAGCAAGTTAAGACTTCCAAGAACACTAAATAGAGTGTAACGGTCCAATTTGATGCCTTAGGAATGCTCAATTCTATGCATAGATGAGTTTTTCACGTTTCGTGCAATTTTGAACCGAACTTGGTCTATTGGCTTCTTTACCTAACGAAACGTTGTCCAAAAGCTAAACTACCAAGTTAAGACTTCTAATAATGCTAAATAGAGTATAACGGTCCTATTTGATGCCTTCGGAATGCTCAATTCTATGCATAGATCAGTTTTTCACGTTTCATGCAATCTTGAACTTAACTTGGTCTGTTGGCTTATTTACATAACGAAACGTTGTCCAAAAGCTAAACTAGCAAGTTAAAACATCGTAAAACACTAAATAGAGTATATTGGTCCAATTTGATGACTTAGGAATGCTCAATTCTATGCATAAACAAGTTTTTCACGTTTTGGAGCAATTTTGAACTTAACTTGGTCTATTGGCTTCTTTACCTAACGAAGCGTTGTCCAATAGCTAAACTAGCAAGTTAACACTTCTAAGAACACTAAATAGAGTATAACGGTCCAATTTGATGCCTTAGGAATGCTCAGTTCTATGCATAGACAAGTTTTTCACGTTTCATGTAATTTTGAACTTAACTTGGTCTATTGGCTTCTTTACCTAACGAAACGTTGTCCAAAAGCTAGGCTAGAAAGTTAATACATCGTAGAACACTAAATAGAGTATAACGGTCCAACTTGATGCGTTAGGAATGCCCAGTTCTATGCGTAGACATGTTTTTCTCGTTTCGTGCAATTTTCAACTTAACTTGTTCTATTGGCTTCTTTACGTAACGAAAAGTTGTCCAAAAGCTGAACTAGCAAGTTAAGACTTCGAAGAACACTAAATAGAGTATAACGGTCCAATTTGATTCCTTAGGAATGCTCACTTCTATGCATAGACAAGTTTTTCACGTTTCGTGCAATTTTGAACTTAACTTGGTCTATTGGCTTCTTTACCCAACGAAACGTTGTCCAAAAGCTAAACTAGCAAGTTAAGACTTTTAAGAACACTAAATATAGTATAACGGTCCAATTTGATGCCTTAGGAATGCTCAGTGCTATGCGTAGACAAGTTTTTCTCGTTTCATGCAATTTTGAACTTAACTTGGTCTATTGGCTTATTTACCTAATGAAACGTTGTCCAAAAGCTAAACTAGCAAGTTTAGACTTCTAAGAACACTAAATATATTATAACGGTCCAATTTGACGCCTTAGGAATGCTCAATTCTATGCATAAACAAGTTTTTCACGTTTCGTGCAATTTTGAAGTTAACTTGTTCTATTGGATTCTTTACCAAATGAAACGTTCTCCAAAAGCTAAACTAGCAAGTTAATACATCGTAGAACACTAAATAAAGTATAACGGTCCAATTTGATGCCTTAGGAAAGCTCAGTTCTATGCGTAGACAAGTTTTTCTCGTTTCGTGCAATTTTGAACTTAACTTGGTCTATTGGCTTCTTGACCTAACGAAACGTTTTCCAAAAGCTAAACTAGCAAGTTAAAACTTCTAAGAACACTAAATAGAGTATAACAGTCCAATTTGACACCTTAGGAATGCTCAGTTCTATGCATAGACAAGTTTTTCACGTTCCGTGCAATTTTGAACTTAACTTGGTCTATTGGATTCTTTACCAAACGAAACGTTGTCCAAAAGCTAAACTAGCAAGTTAATACATCGTAGAACACTAAATAAAGTATAACGGTCCAATTTGATGACTTAAGAAAGCTCAGTTCTATGTGTAGACAAGTTTTTCTCGTTTCGTGCAATTTTGAACTTAACTTGGTCTATTGGCTTATTTACCTAACGAAACGCTGTCCAAAAGCTAAACTAGCAAGTTAAGACTTCTAAGAACACTAAATAGAGTATAACGGCCCAATTTACACCTTAGGAATGCTCAGTTCTATGCATAGACAAGTTTTTCACGTTTCGTGCAATTATGAACTTAGCTTGATCTATTGGCTTCTTTACCCAACAAAACGTTGTCCAAAAGCTAAACTAGCATGTTAATACTTCTAAGAACACTAAATAGAGTATAACGGTCCAATTTGATGCCTTAGGAAAGCTCAGGTATATGCAGAGACACTTTTTTCACGTTTCGTGCAATTTTGAACTTAACTTGGTCTATTGGCTTCTGTACCTAACGAAACGTCGTACAAAAGCTCAAGTAACAAGTTAAGACTTCTAGGAATACTAAATAGAGTATAACGGTCCAATTTGACGCCTTAGGAATGGTCGGTTCTATGCATAGACAAGTTTTTCACGTTTCGTGTAATTTTGAACTTAACTTGTTGTATTGGCTTCTTTACCAAACGAAACGTTGTCCAAAAGCTAAACTAGCAAGTTAATACATCGTAGAACACTAAATAGAGTATAACGGTCCAATTTGATGCCTTAGGAATGCTCAGTTCTGTGCGTAGACAAGTTTTTCTCGGTTCGTGCAATTTTAAACTTAACTTGGTCTATTGGCTTCTTTACCCAACGAAACGTTGTCCAAAAGCTAAAATAGCACGTTAAGACTTTTAAGAACACTAAATATAGTATAACGGTCCAATTTGATGCCTTAGGAATGCTCAGTTCTATGCGTAGACAGGTTTTTCTCGTTTTGTGTAATTTTGAACTTAACTTGGTCTATTGGCTTCTTTACCTAACGAAACGTTGTCCAAAAGCTAAACTAGCAAATTAAGACTTCAAAGAACACTAAATAGAGTATAACAGTACAATTTGATGCCTTAGGAAAGCTCAGTTCTATACGTAGACAAGTTTTTCTCGTTTCATGCAATTTTGAACATAACTTGGTCTATTGGCTTCTTTACCTAACGAAACGTTGTCCAAAAGCTAAACTAGCAAGTTAAGACATCTAAGAAACTAAATAGAGTATAACGGTCCAATTTGACGCCTTAGGAATGCTCAGTTCTATGCATAGACAAGTTTTTCACGTTTCGTGCAATTTTCAACTTAACTTGGTGTATTTGCTTCTTTACCTAACGAACCGTTGTCCAAAAGCTGAACTAGCAAGTTAAGACTTCTAAGATCACTAAATAGAGTATAACGGTCCAATTTGATGCCTTAGGAATGCTCAGTTCTATGCATAGACAAGTTTTTCACGTTTTGTGTAATTTTGAACTTAACTTGGTCTATTGGCTTCTTTACCTAACGAAACGTTGTCCAAAAGCTAACCTAGCAATTTAATACTTTGTAGAACACTAAATAGAGTATAACGGTCCAACTTGATGCCTTAGGAATGCTCAGTTCTATGCGTAGACATGTTTTTCTCGTTTCGTACAATTTTGAACTTCACTTGGTTTATTGGCTTCTTTACGTAACGAAACGTTGTCCAAAAGCTGAACTAGCACGTTAAGACTTCTAAGAACACTAAATAGAGTATAACGGTTCAATTTGATTCCATAGGAATGCTGACTTCTATGCATAGGCAAGTTTTTCACGTTTCGTGCAATTTTGAACTTAACTTGGTCTATTGGCTTCTTTACCCAACGAAACGTTGTCCAAAAGCTAAACTAGCAAGTTAAGACTTTTAAGAACACTAAATATAGTATAACGCTCCAATTTGATGCCTTAGGAATGCTCAGTTCTATGCATAGACAAGTTTTTCACGTTTCGTGCAATTTTGAACTTAACTTGGTTTATTGGCTTCTTTACCAAATGAAATGTTGTCCAAAAGCTAAACTAGCAAGTTAATACATCGTAGAACACTAAATAGAGTATAACGGTCCAATTTGATGCCTTAGGAATGCTCAGTTCTGTGCGTAGACAAGTTTTTCTCGTTTCGTGCAATTTTGAACTTAACTTGGTATATTGGCTTCTTTACCTAACGAAACGTTGTCCAATAGATCAAATAGCAAGTTAAGACTTATAAGAACACTAAATAGAGTATAACGGACCGATTTGATGCCTTAGGAATGCTCAGTTCTATGCATAAACAAGTTTTTCACGTTTCGTGCAATTTTGAACTTAACTTGGTCTATTGGCTTCTTTACCTAACGAAACGTTGTCCAAAAGCTAAACTAGCAAGTTAAGACTTCTAAGAACACTAAATAGAGTATAACGGTCCAATTTGATGCCTTAGGAATGCTCAATTCTATGCACAGACAAGTTTGTCACGTTTCGTGCAATTTTGAACTTATCTTGGTCTATTGGCTTCTTTACCAAACGAAACGTTGTCCAAAAGCTAAACTAGCAAGTTGAGACTTCTAAGAACACTAAATAGAGTATAACGGTCCGATTTGATGCCTTTGGAATGCTCACTTCTATGCATAGATAAGTTTATCATGTTTCATGCAATTTTGAACTTAACTTGGTCTATTGGCTTCTTTACCTAATGAAATGTTGTCCAAAAGCTAAACTAGTAAGTTAAAACAACTTAGAACACTAAATAGAGTATAACGGTCCAATTTGATGCCTTAGGCTCTCGTTTCGTGCAATTTTGAACTTAACTTGGTCTATTGGCTTCTTTACCTAACGAAACATTGTCCAAAAGCTAAACTAGCAAGTTAAGACTTTTAAGAACACTAAATAGAGTATAACGGTCCAATTTGATGCCTTAGGAATGCTCAGTTCTATGCGTAGACAGGTTTTTCTCGTTTTGTGTAATTTTGAACTTAACTTGGTCTATTGGCTTCTTTACCAAACGAAACGTTGTCCAAAAGCTAAACTAGCAAGTTAAGACTTCAAAGAACACTAAATAGAGTATAACAGTACAATTTGATGCCTTAGGAAAGCTCAGTTCTATACGTAGATAAGTTTTTCTCGATTCATGCAATTATGAACATAAGTTGGTCTATTGGCTTCTTTACCTAACGAAACGTTGTCCAAAAGCTAAACTAGCAAGTTAAGACTTCTAAGAACACTAAATAGAGTATAACAGTCCAATTTGATGCCTTAGGAATGCTCAATTCTATGCATAGACGAGTTTTTCACGTTTCGTGCAATTTTGAACTTAACTAGGTCTATTAGCTTCTTTACCTAACGAAACGTTGTCCAAAACCTAAACTAGCAAGTTAAGACTTCTAAGAACAATAAATAGAGTATAACGGTCCGATTTGATGCCTTAGGAATGCTCACTTCTATGCATAGTTAAGTTTTCATGTTTCATGCAATTTTGAACGTAACTTGGTCTATTGGCTTCTTTGCCTAATGAAATGTTGTCCAAAAGCTAAACTAGTAAGTTAAAACATCGTAGAACACTAAATAGAGTATAATGGTTCAATTTGATGCCTTAGGAATGCTCAGTTCTATGTGTAGACAAGTTTTTCTCGTTTCGTGTAATTTTGAACTTAACTTGGTCTATTGGCTTCTTTACCTAACGAAACGTTGTCCAAAACCTAAACTAGCAAGTTAAGACTTCTAAGAACACTAAATAGAGCATAACGGTCCGATTTGATGCCTTAGGAATGCTCACTTCAATTGGCTTCTTTACCTAATGAAATGTTGTTTAAAAGCTAAACTGGTAAGTTAAAACATCGTAGAACACTAAATAGAGTATAATGGTTCAATTTGATGCCTTAGGAATGCTCAGTTCTATGTGTAGACAAGTTTTTCTCGCTTCGTGCAATTTTGAACTTAACTTGGTCTATTGGCTTCTTACCTAACGAAACGTTGTCCAAAAGCTAAACTAGAACCTTAATACATCGTAGAAAACTAAATAGAGTATAACTATCCAATGTGAGGCCTTAGGAATGCTCAGTTCTATGCATAGACAAGTTTATCTCGTATCGTGCAATTTTACACTTAACTTGGTCTATTGGCTTCTTTACCTAACGAAACGTTGTCCAAAAGCTAAACTAGCAATTTAAGACTTATAAGAAGACTAAATAGAGTATAACTGTCCAATTTGACGCCTTAGGAATGCTCAGTTCTATGCATAAACAAGTTTTTCACTTTTCGTGCAATTATGAACTTGGCTTGGTCTATTGGCTTCTTTACCCAGCAAAACGTTGTCCAAAAGCAAAACTAACAAGTTAAGACTTCTAAGAACACTAAATAGAGTATAACGTCCAATTTGATGCCTTTGGAAAGCTCAGATCTATGCATACACAAGTTTTTCACGTTTCGTGCAATTTTGAACTTAAGTTGGTCTATTGGCTTCTGTACCTAACGAAACGTCGTACAAAAGCTAAACTAACAAGTTAAGACTTCTAAAAACACTAAATAGAGTATCACGGTCCAATTTGACGCATTAGGAATGGTCGGTTCTATGCATACACAAGTTTTTCACGTTTCGTATAATTTTGAACTTAACTTGGTCTATTGGCTTCTTTACCAAACGAAATGTTATCCAAAAGCTAAACTAGCAAGTTAATACATCGTAGAACACTAAATAGAGTATAACGGTCCAATTTGATGCCTTAGGAATGCTCAGTACTGTGCGTAGACAAGTTTTTCTCGTTTCGTGTAATTTTGAACTTAACTTGGTCTATTGGCTTCTTTACCTAACGAAACGTTGTCCAAAAGCTAAACCAGCAAGTTAAGACTTCAAAGAACACTAAATAGAGTATAACGGTCTGATTTGATGCCTTAGGAATGCTCAGTTCTATGCATAAACAAGTTTTTCACGTTTCGTACAATTTTGAACTTAACTTGGTCTATTTGATTCTTTACCAAACGAAACGTTGTCCAAAACCTAAACTAGAAGGTTAATGCATCGTAGAACACTAAATAAAGTATAACAGTCCAAATTGATGCCTTAGTAATGCTCAGTTCTATGCGTAGACAAGTTTTTCTTGTTTCGTGCAATTTTGAACTTAACTTGTTCTATTGGCTTCTTTACCTAACGAAACGTTGTCCAAAAGCAAAACTAGCAAGTTAAGAATTCTACGAACACTAAATAGAGTATAACGGTATGATTTGATGCCTTAGAAATGCTCAGTTCTATGCATAAACAAGTTTTTCACGTTTCGTGCAATTTTGAACTTAACTTGGTCTACTCGATTCTTTACCAAACGAAACGTTGTCCAAAATCTAAACTAGAAGGTTAATGCATCGTAGAACACTAAATAAAGTATAACAGTCCAAATTGATGCCTTAGTAATGCTCAGTTCTATGCGTAGACAAGTTTTTCTCGTTTCGTGCAATTTTGAACTTAACTTGGTCTATTGGCTTCTTTACCTAACGAAACGTTGTCCAAAAGTTAAACTAGCAAGCTAAGACTTCTAAGAACACTAAATAGAGTATAACGGTCTGATTTGATGCCTTAGCAATGCTCAGTTCTATGCATAAACAAGTTTTTCACGTTTCGTACAATTTTGAACTTAACTTGGTCTATTGGATTCTTTACCAAACGAAACGTTGTCCAAAAGCTAAACTAGAAGGTTAATACATCGTAGAACACTAAATAAAGTATAACGGTCCAAATTGACGCCTTAGGAAACCTCAGTTCTATGCGTAGACAAGTTTTTCTTGTTTCGTGCAATTTTGAACTTAACTTGGTCTATTGGCTTCTTTACCTAACGAAACGTTGTCCAAAAGCTAAACTAGCAAGTTAAGACTTCTAAGAACACTAAATAGAGTATAACGGTCCAATTTGATGCCTTAGGAATGCTCAATTTTATGCATAGACGAGTTTTTCACGTTTCGTGCAATTTTGAACTTAACTTGGTCCATTGGCTTCTTTACCCAACGAAACGTTGTCCAAAAGCTAAACTAGCAAGTTAAGACTTCTAAGAACACCAAAAAGAGTATAACGGTCCGATTTGATGCCTTAGGAATGCTCACTTCTATGCATAGAGAAGTTTTTCATGTTTCATGCAATTTTGAACTTAACTTGGTCTATTGGCTTCTTTACCTAATGAAATGTTGTCCAAAAGCTAAACTAGTAAGTTAAAACAACTTAGAACACTAAATAGAGTATAACGGTCCAATTTGATGACTTAGGAATGCTCAGTTCTACGCGTAGACAAGTTTTTCTCGTTTCGTGCAATTTTGAACTTAACTTGGTCTATTGGCTTCTTTACCTAACGAAACATTGTCCAAAAGCTAAACTAGCAAGTTAAGACTTTTAAGAACACTAAATAGAGTATAACGGTCCAATTTGATGCCTTACGAATGCTCAGTTCTATGCGTAGACAGGTTTTTCTCGTTTTGTGTAATTTTGAACTTAACTTGGTCTATTGGCTTCTTTACCTAACGAAACGTTGTCCAAAAGCTAAACTAGCAAGTTAAGACTTCAAAGAACACTAAATAGAGATTAACAGTACAATTTGATGCCTTGGGAAAGCTCAGTTCTATACGTAGACAAGTTTTTCTCGTTTCATGCAATTTTGAACATAACTTGGTCTATTGGCTTCTTTACCTAACGAAACGTTGTCCAAAAGCTAAACTAGCAAGTTAAGACTTCTAAGAACACTAAATAGAGTATAACAGTCCAATTTGATGCCTTAGGAATGCTCAATTCTATGCATAGACGAGTTTTTCACTTTTCGTGCAATTTTGAACTTAACTTGGTCTATTGGCTTCTTTACCTAACGAAACGTTGTCCAAAACCTAAACTAGCAAGTTAAGACTTCTAGGAACAATAAATAGAGTATAACGGTCCGATTTGATGCTTTAGGAATGCTCACTTCTATGCATAGTTAAGTTTTCATGTTTCATGCAATTTTGAACGTAACTTGGTCTATTGGCTTCTTTACCTAATGAAATGTTGTCGAAAAGCTAAACTAGTAAGTTAAAACATCGTAGAACACTAAATAGAGTATAATGGTTCAATTTGATGCCTTAGGAATGCTCAGTTCTATGTGTAGACAAGTTTTTCTCGTTTCGTGCAATTTTGAACTTAACTTGGTCTATTGGCTTCTTTACCTAACGAAACGTTGTCCAAAACCTAAACTAGCAAGTTAAGACTTCTAAGAACACTAAATAGAGTATAACGGTCCGATTTGATGCCTTAGGAATGCTCACTTCTATTGGCTTCTTTACCTAATGAAATGTTGTTCAAAAGCTAAACTGGTAAGTTAAAACATCGTAGAACACTAAATAGAGTATAATGGTTCAATTTGATGCCTTAGGAATGCTCAGTTCTATGTGTAGACAAGTTTTTCTCGTTTCGTGCAATTTTGAACTTAAGTTGGTCTATTGGCTTCTTACCTAACGAAACGTTGTCCAAAAGCTAAACTAGAACCTTAATACATCGTAGAAAACTAAATAGAGTATAACTATCCAATGTGAGGCCTTAGGAATGCTCAGTTCTATGCATAGACAAGTTTATCTCGTATCGTGCAATTTTACACTTAACTTGGTCTATTGGCTTCTTTACCTAACGAAACGTTGTCCAAAAGCTAAACTAGCAAGTTAAGACTTATAAGAAGACTAAATAGAGTATAACTGTCCAATTTGACGCCTTAGGAATGCTCAGTTCTATGCATAAACAAGTTTTTCACTTTTCGTGCAATTATGAACTTAGCTTGGTCTATTGGCTTCTTTACCAAGCAAAACGTTGTCCAAAAGCTAAACTAACAAGTTAAGACTTCTAAGAACACTAAATAGAGTATAACGTCCAATTTGATGCTTTTGGAAAGCTCAGATCTATGCATACACAAGTTTTGCACGTTTCGTGCAATTTTGAACTTAAGTTGGTCTATTGGCTTCTGTACCTAACGAAACGTCGTACAAAAGCTAAACTAACAAGTTAAGACTTCTAAAAACACTAAATAGAGTATAACGGTCCAATTTGACGCATTAGGAATGGTCGGTTCTATGCATAGACAAGTTTTTCACGTTTCGTATAATTTTGAACTTAACTTGGTCTATTGGCTTCTTTACCAAACGAAATGTTATCCAAAAGCTAAACTAGCAAGTTAATACATCGTAGAACACTAAATAGAGTATAACGGTCCAATTTGATGCCTTAGGAATGCTCAGTACTGTGTGTAGACAAGTTTTTCTCGTTTCGTGCAATTTTGAACTTAACTTGGTCTATTGGCTTCTTTACCTAACGAAACATTGTCCAAAAGCTAAACCAGCAAGTTAAGACTTCTAAGAACACTAAATAGAGTATAACGGTCCAATTTGACGCATTAGGAATGGTCGGTTCTATGCATAGACAAGTTTTTCACGTTTCGTATAATTTTGAACTTAACTTGGTCTATTGGCTTCTTTACTAAACGAAATGTTATCCAAAAGCTAAACTAGCAAGTTAATACATCGTAGAACAGTAAATAGAGTATAACGGTCCAATTTGATGCCTTAGGAATGCTCAGTACTGTGCGTAGATAAGTTTTTCTCGTTTCGTGCAATTTTGAACTTAACTTGGTCTATTGGCTTCTTTACCTAACGAAACATTGTCCAAAAGCTAAACCAGCAAGTTAAGACTTCAAAGAACACTAAATAGAGTATAACGGTCTGATTTGATGCCTTAGGAATGCTCAGTTCTATGCATAAACATGTTTTTCACGTTTCGTACAATTTTGAACTTAACTTGGTCTATTTGATTCTTTACCAAACGAAACGTTGTCCAAAACCTAAACTAGAAGGTTAATGCATCGTAGAACACTAAATAAAGTATAACAGTCCAAATTGATGCCTTAGTAATGCTCAGTTCTATGCGTAGACAAGTTTTTCTCGTTTCGTGCAATTTTGAACTTAACTTGTTCTATTGGCTTCTTTACCTAACGAAACGTTGTCCAAAAGCAAAACTAGCAAGTTAAGAATTCTAAGAACACTAAATAGAGTATAACGGTCTGATTTGATGCCTTAGAAATGCTCAGTTCTATGCATAAACAAGTTTTTCACGTTTCGTGCAATTTTGAACTTAACTTGGTCTATTGGATTCTTTACCAAACGAAACGTTGTCCAAAAGCTAAACTAGAAGGTTAATACATCGTAGAACACTAAATTAAGTATAACGGTCCAATTTGATGCCTTAGGAAAGCTCAGTTCTATGCGTAGATAAGTTTTTCATGTTTCATGCAATTTTGAACTTAACTTGGTCTATTGGCTTCTTTACCTAATGAAATGTTGTCCAAAAGCTAAACTAGTAAGTTAAAACATCTTATAACACTAAATAGAGTATAACGGTCCAATTTGATGCCTTAGGAATGCTCAGTTCTATGCGTAGACAAGTTTTTCTCGTTTCGTGCAATTTTGAACTTAACTTGGTCTATTGGCTTCTTTACCTAACGAAACGTTGTCCAAAAGCTAAACTAGCAAGCTAAGACTTCTAAGAACACTAAATAGAGTATAACGGTCTGAATTTGATGCCTTAGCAATGTTCAGTTCTATGCATAAACAAGTTTTTCACGTTTCGTACAATTTTGAACTTAACTTGGTCTATTGGATTATTTACCAAACCAAACGTTGTCCAAAAGCTAAACTAGAAGGTTAATACATCGTAGAACACTACATAAAGTATAACGGTCCAAATTGATGCCTTAGGAAAGCTCAGTTCTATGCGTAGACAAGTTTTTCTCGTTTCGTGCAATTTTGAACTTAACTTGGTCTATTGGCTTCTTTACCTAACGAAACGTTGTCCAAAAGCTAAACTAGCAAGTTAAGACTTCAAAGAACACTAAATAGAGTATAACGGTCCAATTTGATGCCTTAGGAATGCTCAATTCTATGCATAGACGAGTTTTTCACGTTTCGTGTAATTTTGAACTTCACTTGGTCTATTGGCTTCTTTACCTAATGAAACGTTGTCCAAAAGCTAAACTAGCAAGTTAAGACTTCTAAGAACACTAAAAAGAGTATAACGGTCCGATTTGATGCCTTAGGAATGCTGACTTCTATGCATAGAGAAGTTTTTCATGTTTCATGCAATTTTGAACTTAACTTGGTCTATTGGCTTCTTTACCTAATGAAATGTTGTCCAAAGGCTAAACTAGTAAGTTAAAACATCTTATAACACTAAATAGAGTATAACGGTCCAACTTGATGCCTTAGGAATGCTCAGTTCTATGCGTAGACAGGTTTTTCTCGTTTCGTGCAATTTTGAACTTAACTTGGTCTATTGGCTTCTTTACCTAACGAAACGTTGTCCAAAAGCTAAACTAGCAAGTTAAGACTTCTAACAACACTAAATAGAGTATAACGGTCTGATTTGATGCCTTAGGAATGCTCAGTTCTATGCATAAACAAGTTTTTCACGTTTCGGACAATTTTGAACTTAACTTGGTCTATTGGATTATTTACCAAACGAAACGTTGTCCAAAAGCTAAACTAGAAGGTTAATACATCGTAGAACACTAAATAAAGTATAACGGTCCAATTTGATGCCTTAGGAAAGCTCAGTTCTACACGTAGACAAGTTTTTCTCGTTTCGTGCAATTTTGAACTTAACTTGGTCTATTGGCTTCTTTACCTAACGAAACGTTGTCCAAAAGCTAAACTAGCAATTTAAGACTTCTAATAACACTAAAAAGAGTATAACGGTCGGATTTGATGCCTTAGGAATGCTCACTTCTATGCATAGAGAAGTTTTTCATGTTTCATGCAATTTTGAACTTAACTTGGTCTATTGGCTTCTTTACCTAATGAAATGTTGTCCAAAAGCTAAACTAGTAAGTTAAAACATCTTAGAACACTAAATAGAGTATAACGGTCCAATTTGATGCCCTAGGAATGCTCAGTACTGTGTGTAGACAAGTTTTTCTCGTTTCGTGCAATTTTGAACTTAACTTGGTCTATTGGCTTCTTTACCTAACGAAACATTGTCCAAAAGCTAAACCAGCAAGTTATGACTTCTAAGAACACTAAATAGAGTATAACGGTCCAATTTGACGCATTAGGAATGGTCGGTTCTATGCATAGACAAGTTTTTCACGTTTCGTATAATTTTGAACTTAACTTGGTCTATTAGCTTCTTTACCAAACGAAATGTTATCCAAAAGCTAAACTAGCAAGTTAATACATCGTAGAACAGTAAATAGAGTATAACGGACCAATTTGATGCCTTAGGAATGCTCAGTACTGTGCGTAGATAAGTTTTTCTCGTTTCGTGCAATTTTGAACTTAACTTGGTCTATTGGCTTCTTTACCTAACGAAACATTGTCCAAAAGCTAAACCAGCAAGTTAAGACTTCAAAGAACACTAAATAGAGTATAACGGTCTGATTTGATGCCTTAGGAATGCTCAGTTCTATGCATAAACATGTTTTTCACGTTTCGTACAATTTTGAACTTAACTTGGTCTATTTGATTCTTTACCAAACGAAACGTTGTCCAAAACCTAAACTAGAAGGTTAATGCATCATAGAACACTAAATAAAGTATAACAGTCCAAATTGATGCCTTAGTAATGCTCAGTTCTATGCGTAGACAAGTTTTTCTCGTTTCGTGCAATTTTGAACTTAACTTGTTCTATTGGCTTCTTTACCTAACGAAACGTTGTCCAAAAGCAAAACTAGCAAGTTAAGAATTCTAAGAACACTAAATAGAGTATAACGGTCTGATTTGATGCCTTAGAAATGCTCAGTTCTATGCATAAACAAGTTTTTCACGTTTCGTGCAATTTTGAACTTAACTTGGTCTATTGGATTCTTTACCAAACGAAACGTTGTCCAAAAGCTAAACTAGAAGGTTAATACATCGTAGAACACTAAATTAAGTATAACGGTCCAATTTGATGCCTTAGGAAAGCTCAGTTCTATGCGTAGATAAGTTTTTCATGTTTCATGCAATTTTGAACTTAACTTGGTCTATTGGCTTCTTTACCTAATGAAATGTTGTCCGAAAGCTAAACTAGTAAGTTAAAACATCTTATAACACTAAATAGAGTATAACGGTCCAATTTGATGCCTTAGGAATGCTCAGTTCTATGCGTAGACAAGTTTTTCTCGTTTCGTGCAATTTTGAACTTAACTTGGTCTATTGGCTTCTTTACCTAACGAAACGTTGTCCAAAAGCTAAACTAGCAAGCTAAGACTTCTAAGAACACTAAATAGAGTATAACGGTCTGAATTTGATGCCTTAGCAATGCTCAGTTCTATGCATAAACAAGTTTTTCACGTTTCGTACAATTTTGAACTTAACTTGGTCTATTGGATTATTTACCAAACGAAACGTTGTCCAAAAGCTAAACTAGAAGGTTAATACATCGTAGAACACTAAATAAAGTATAACGGTCCAAATTGATGCCTTAGGAAAGCTCAGTTCTATGCGTAGACAAGTTTTTCTCGTTTCGTGCAATTTTGAACTTAACTTGGTCTATTGGCTTCTTTACCTAACGAAACGTTGTCCAAAAGCTAAACTAGCAAGTTAAGACTTCTAAGAACACTAAATAGAGTATAACGGTCCAATTTGATGCCTTAGGAATGCTCAATTCTATGCATAGACGAGTTTTTCACGTTTCGTGTAATTTTGAACTTCACTTGGTCTATTGGCTTCTTTACCAAATGAAACGTTGTCCAAAAGCTAAACTAGCAAGTTAAGACTTCTAAGAACACGAAAAAGAGTATAACGGTCCGATTTGATGCCTTAGGAATGCTCAATTCTATGCATAGACGAGTTTTTCACGTTTCGTGTAATTTTGAACTTCACTTGGTCTATTGGCTTCTTTACCTAATGAAACGTTGTCCAAAAGCTAAACTAGCAAGTTAAGACATCTAAGAACACTAAAAAGAGTATAACGGTCCGATTTGATGCCTTAGGAATGCTGACTTCTATGCATAGAGAAGTTTTTCATGTTTCATGCAATTTTGAACTTAACTTGGTCTATTGGCTTCTTTACCTAATGAAATGTTGTCCAAAGGCTAAACTAGTAAGTTAAAACATCTTATAACACTAAATAGAGTATAACGGTCCAACTTGATGCCTTAGGAAAGCTCAGTTCTATGCGTAGATAAGTTTTTCATGTTTCATGCAATTTTGAACTTAACTTGGTCTATTGGCTTCTTTACCTAATGAAATGTTGTCCAAAGGCTAAACTAGTAAGTTAAAACATCTTATAACACTAAATAGAGTATAACGGTCCAACTTGATGCCTTAGGAAAGCTCAGTTCTATGCGTAGATAAGTTTTTCATGTTTCATGCAATTTTGAACTTAACTTGGTCTATTGGCTTCTTTACCTAATGAAATGTTGTCCGAAAGCTAAACTAGTAAGTTAAAACATCTTATAACACTAAATAGAGTATAACGGTCCAATTTGATGCCTTAGGAATGCTCAGTTCTATGCGTAGACAAGTTTTTCTCGTTTCGTGCAATTTTGAACTTAACTTGGTCTATTGGCTTCTTTACCTAACGAAACGTTGTCCAAAAGCTAAACTAGCAAGTTAAGACTTCTAAGAACACTAAATAGAGTATAACGGTCTGATTTGATGCCTTAGGAATGCTCAGTTCTATGCATAAACAAGTTTTTCACGTTTCGGACAATTTTGAACTTAACTTGGTCTATTGGATTATTTACCAAACGAAACGTTGTCCAAAAGCTAAACTAGAAGGTTAATACATCGTAGAACACTAAATAAAGTATAACGGTCCAATTTGATGCCTTAGGAAAGCTCAGTTCTACACGTAGACAAGTTTTTCTCGTTTCGTGCAATTTTGAACTTAACTTGGTCTATTGGCTTCTTTACCTAACGAAACGTTGTCCAAAAGCTAAACTAGCAATTTAAGACTTCTAATAACACTAAAAAGAGTATAACGGTCGGATTTGATGCCTTAGGAATGCTCACTTCTATGCATAGAGAAGTTTTTCATGTTTCATGCAATTTTGAACTTAACTTGGTCTATTGGCTTCTTTACCTAATGAAATGTTGTCCAAAAGCTAAACTAGTAAGTTAAAACATCTTAGAACACTAAATAGAGTATAACGGTCCAATTTGATGCCTTAGGAATGCTCAGTTCTGTGCGTAGACAAGTTTTTCTCGTTTCGTGCAATTTTGAACTTAACTTGGTCTATTGGCTTCTTTACCTAACGAAACGTTGTCCAAAAGCTAAACTAGCAAGTTAACACTTCTAAAAACACTAAATAGAGTATAACGGTCTGATTTGATGCCTTAGGAATGCTCAGTTCTATGCATAAACAAGTTTTTCACGTTTCGTGCAATTTTGAACTTAACTTGGTCTATTGGATTCTTTACCAAACGAAACGTTGTCCAAAAGCTAAACTAGAAGGTTAATACATCGTAGAACACTAAATTAAGTTAAACGGTCCAATTTGATGCCTTAGGAAAGCTCAGTTCTATGCGTAGATAAGTTTTTCAAGTTTCATGCAATTTTGAACTTAACTTGGTCTATTGGCTTCTTTACCTAATGAAATGTTGTCCAAAAGCTAAACTAGTAAGTTAAAACATCTTAAAACACTAAATACAATATAACGGTCCAATTTGATGCCTTAGGAATGCTCAGTTCTATGCGTAGACAAGTTTTTCTCGTTTCGTGCAATTTTGAACTGAACTTGGTCTATTGGCTTCTTTACCTAACGAAACGTTGTCCAAAAGCTAAACTAGCAAGTTAAGACTTCTAAGAACACTAAATAGAGTATATAGGTCTTATTTGATGCCTTATGAATGCTCAGTTCTATGCATAAACAAGTTTTTCACGTTTCGTACAATTTTGAACTTAACTTGGTCTATTGGATTCTTTACCAAACGACACGTTGTCCAAAAGCTACACTAGAAGGTTAATACATCGTAGAACACTAAATAAAGTATAACGGTCCAAATTGATGCCTTAGGAAAGCTCAGTTCTATGCGTAGACAAGTTTTTCTCGTTTCGTGCAATTTTGCACTTAACTTGGTCTATTGGCTTCTTTACCTAACGAAACGTTGTCCAAAAGCTAAACTAGCAAGTTAAGACTTCTAAGAACACTAAATAGAGTATAACAGTCCAATTTGATGCCTTAGGAATGCTCAATTCTATGCATAGACGAGTTTTTCACGTTTCGTGCAATTTTGAACTTAACTTGGTCTATTGGCTTCTTTACCTAACGAAACGTTGTCCAAAAGCTAAACTAGCAAGTTAAGACTTCTAAGAACACTAAAAAGAGTATAACGGTCCGATTTGATGCCTTAGGAATGCTCACTTCTATGCATAGAGAGGTTTTTCACGTTTCGTGCAATTTTGAACTTAACTTGGTCTATTGGCTTCTTTACCTAATGAAATGTTGTCCAAAAGCTAATCTAGCAAGTTAAGACTTCTAAGAACACTAAATAGAGTATAACGGTCTGATTTGATGCCTTAGGAATGCTCAGTTCTATGCATAAACAAGGTTTTCACGTTTCGGACAATTTTGAACTTAACTTGGTCTATTGGATTCTTTACCAAACGAAACGTTGTCCAAAAGCTAAACTAGAAGGTTAATACATCGTAGAACACTAAATAAAGTATAACGGTCCAATTTGATGCCTTAGGAAAGCTCAGTTCTACACGTAGACAAGTTTTTCTCGTTTCGTGCAATTTTGAACTTAACTTGGTCTATTGGCTTCTTTACCTAACGAAACGTTGTCCAAAAGCTAAACTAGCAAGTTAAGACTTCTAATAACACTAAAAAGAGTATAACGGTCCGATTTGATGCCTTAGGAATGCTCACTTCTATGCATAGAGAAGTTTTTCATGTTTCATGCAATTTTGAACTTAACTTGGTCTATTGGCTTCTTTACCTAATGAAATGTTGTCCAAAAGCTAAACTAGTAAGTTAAAACATCTTAGAACACTAAATAGAGTATAACACTAAATAGAGTATAACGGTCCAATTTGATGCCTTAGGAATGCTCAGTTCTGTGCGTAGACAAGTTTTTCTCGTTTCGTGCAATTTTGAACTTAACTTGGTCTATTGGCTTCTTTACCTAACGAAACGTTATCCAAAAGCTAAACTAGCAAGTTAAGACTTCTAAAAACACTAAATAGAGTATAACGGTCTGATTTGATGCCTTAGGAATGCTCAGTTCTATGCATAAACAAGTTTTTCACATTTCGGACAATTTTGAACTTAACTTGGTCTATTGGATTCTTTACCAAACGAAACGTTGTCCAAAAGCTAAACTAGAAGGTTAATACATCGTAGAACACTAAATAAAGTATAACGGTCCAATTTGATGCCTTAGAAAAGCTCAGTTCTAAACGTAGACCAGTTTTTCTCGTTTCGCGCAATTTTGAACTTAACTTGGTCTATTGGCTTCTTTACCTAACGAAACGTTGTCCAAAAGCTAAACTAGCAAGTTAAGACTTCTAAGAACACTAAAAAGAGTATAACGGTCCGATTTCATGCGTTAGGAATGCTCACTTCTATGCATAGAGAAGTTTTTCATGTTTCATGCAATTTTGAACTTAACTTGGTCTATTGGCTTCTTTACCTAATGAAATGTTGTCCAAAAGCTAAACTAGTAAGTTAAAACATCTTAGAACACTAAATAGAGTATAACGGTCCAATTTGATGCCTTAGGAATGCTCAGTTCTGTGCGTAGACAAGTTTTTCTCGTTTCGTGCAATTTTGAACTTAACTTGGTCTATTGGCTTCTTTACCTAACGAAACGTTGTCCAAAAGCTAAACTAGCAAGTTAAGACTTCTAAAAACACTAAATAGAGTATAACGGTCTGATTTGATGCCTTAGGAATGCTCAGTTCTATGCATAAACAAGTTTTTCACGTTTCGTGCAATTTTGAACTTAACTTGGTCTATTGGATTCTTTACCAAACGAAACGTTGTCCAAAAGCTAAACTAGAAGGTTAATACATCGTAGAACACTAAATTAAGTTAAACGGTCCAATTTGATGCCTTAGGAAAGCTCAGTTCTATGCGTAGATAAGTTTTTCAAGTTTCATGCAATTTTGAACTTAACTTGGTCTATTGGCTTCTTTACCTAATGAAATGTTGTCCAAAAGCTAAACTAGTAAGTTAAAACATCTTAAAACACTAAATACAATATAACGGTCCAATTTGATGCCTTAGGAATGCTCAGTTCTATGCGTAGACAAGTTTTTCTCGTTTCGTGCAATTTTGAACTGAACTTGGTCTATTGGCTTCTTTACCTAACGAAACGTTGTCCAAAAGCTAAACTAGCAAGTTAAGACTTCTAAGAACACTAAATAGAGTATATAGGTCTTATTTGATGCCTTATGAATGCTCAGTTCTATGCATAAACAAGTTTTTCACGTTTCGTACAATTTTGAACTTAACTTGGTCTATTGGATTCTTTACCAAACGACACGTTGTCCAAAAGCTAAACTAGAAGGTTAATACATCGTAGAACACTAAATAAAGTATAACGGTCCAAATTGATGCCTTAGGAAAGCTCAGTTCTATGCGTAGACAAGTTTTTCTCGTTTCGTGCAATTTTGCACTTAACTTGGTCTATTGGCTTCTTTACCTAACGAAACGTTGTCCAAAAGCTAAACTAGCAAGTTAAGACTTCTAAGAACACTAAATAGAGTATAACAGTCCAATTTGATGCCTTAGGAATGCTCAATTCTATGCATAGACGAGTTTTTCACGTTTCGTGCAATTTTGAACTTAACTTAGTCTATTGGCTTCTTTACCTAACGAAACGTTGTCCAAAAGCTAAACTAGCAAGTTAAGACTTCTAAGAACACTAAAAAGAGTATAACGGTCCGATTTGATGCCTTAGGAATGCTCACTTCTATGCATAGAGAGGTTTTTCACGTTTCGTGCAATTTTGAACTTAACTTGGTCTATTGGCTTCTTTACCTAATGAAATGTTGTCCAAAAGCTAATCTAGCAAGTTAAGACTTCTAAGAACACTAAATAGAGTATAACGGTCTGATTTGATGCCTTAGGAATGCTCAGTTCTATGCATAAACAAGGTTTTCACGTTTCGGACAATTTTGAACTTAACTTGGTCTATTGGATTCTTTACCAAACGAAACGTTGTCCAAAAGCTAAACTAGAAGGTTAATACATCGTAGAACACTAAATAAAGTATAACGGTCCAATTTGATGCCTTAGGAAAGCTCAGTTCTACACGTAGACAAGTTTTTCTCGTTTCGTGCAATTTTGAACTTAACTTGGTCTATTGGCTTCTTTACCTAACGAAACGTTGTCCAAAAGCTAAACTAGCAAGTTAAGACTTCTAATAACACTAAAAAGAGTATAACGGTCCGATTTGATGCCTTAGGAATGCTCACTTCTATGCATAGAGAAGTTTTTCATGTTTCATGCAATTTTGAACTTAACTTGGTCTATTGGCTTCTTTACCTAATGAAATGTTGTCCAAAAGCTAAACTAGTAAGTTAAAACATCTTAGAACACTAAATAGAGTATAACACTAAATAGAGTATAACGGTCCAATTTGATGCCTTAGGAATGCTCAGTTCTGTGCGTAGACAAGTTTTTCTCGTTTCGTGCAATTTTGAACTTAACTTGGTCTATTGGCTTCTTTACCTAACGAAACGTTATCCAAAAGCTGAACTAGCAAGTTAAGACTTCTAAAAACACTAAATAGAGTATAACGGTCTGATTTGATGCCTTAGGAATGCTCAGTTCTATGCATAAACAAGTTTTTCACGTTTCGGACAATTTTGAACTTAACTTGGTCTATTGGATTCTTTACCAAACGAAACGTTGTCCAAAAGCTAAACTAGAAGGTTAATACATCGTAGAACACTAAATAAAGTATAACGGTCCAATTTGATGCCTTAGAAAAGCTCAGTTCTAAACGTAGACCAGTTTTTCTCGTTTCGCGCAATTTTGAACTTAACTTGGTCTATTGGCTTCTTTACCTAACGAAACGTTGTCCAAAAGCTAAACTAGCAAGTTAAGACTTCTAAGAACACTAAAAAGAGTATAACGGTCCGATTTCATGCGTTAGGAATGCTCACTTCTATGCATAGAGAAGTTTTTCATGTTTCATGCAATTTTGAACTTAACTTGGTCTATTGGCTTCTTTACCTAATGAAATGTTGTCCAAAAGCTAAACTAGTAAGTTAAAACATCTTAGAACACTAAATACAGTATAACGGTCCAATTTGATGCCTTAGGAATGCTCAGTTCTATGCGTAGACAAGTTTTTCACGTTTCGTGCAATTTTGAACTTAACTTGGTCTATTGGCTTCTTTACCTAACGAAACGTTGTCCAAAAGCTAAACTAGCAAGTTAAGACTTCTAAAAACACTAAATAGAGTATAACGGACTGATTTGATGCCTTAGGAATGCTCAGTTCTATGCATAAACAAGTTTTTCACGTTTCGTGCAATTTTGAACTTAACTTGGTCTATTGGATTCTTTACCAAACGAAACGTTGTCCAAAAGCTAAACTAGAAGGTTAATACATCGTAGAACACTAAATTAAGTATAACGGTCCAATTTGATGCCTTAGGAAAGCTCAGTTCTATGCGTAGATAAGTTTTTCATGTTTCATGCAATTTTGACCTTAACTTGGTCTACTGGCTTCTTTACCTAATGAAATGTTGTCCAAAAGCTAAACTAGTAAGTTAAAACATCTTAGAACACTAAATACAGTATAACGGTCCAATTTGATGCCTTAGGAATGCTCAGTTCTATGCGTAGACAAGTTTTTCACGTTTCGTGCAATTTTGAACTTAACTTGGTCTATTGGCTTCTTTACCTAACGAAACGTTGTCCAAAAGCTAAACTAGCAAGTTAAGACTTCTAAGAACACTAAATAGAGTATAACGGTCTTATTTGATGCCTTATGAATGCTCAGTTCTATGCATAAGCAAGTTTTTCACGTTTCGTACAATTTTGAACTTAACTTGGTCTATTGGATTCTTTACCAAACGAAACGTTGTCCAAAAGCTAAACTAGAAGGTTAATACATCGTAGAACACTAAATAAAGTATAACGGTCCAAATTGATGCCTTAGGAAAGCTCAGTTCTATGCGTAGACAAGTTTTTCTCGTTTCGTGCAATTTTGCACTTAACTTGGTCTATTGGCTTCTTTACCTAACGAAACGTTGTCCAAAAGCTAAACTAGCAAGTTAAGACTTCTAAGAACACTAAATAGAGTATAACGGTCCAATTTGATGCCTTAGGAATGCTCAATTCTACGCATAGACGAGTTTTTCACATTTCGTGCAATTTTGAACTTAACTTGGTCTATTGGCTTCTTTACCTAACAAAACGTTGTCCAAAAGCCAAACTAGCAAGTTAAGACTTCTAAGAACACTAGATAGAGTATAACGGTCCGAATTGATGCCTTAGGAATGCTCACTTCTATGCATAGATAAGTTTTTCATGTTTCATGCAATTTTGAACTTAACTTGGTCTATTGGCTTCTTTACCTAATGAAATGTTTTCCAAAAGCTAAACTAGTAAGTTAAAACATCTTAGAACACTTGTAGTACCCGATTTTCATCCGGCTAAAATACCAAAAAATACAAAAAATGAAAAAAACACAAAAATGCAAAAAAACACATTTGTTGTACCTATAAGCCCATAAATTTTCTCTTTCTTGGATCCTTAAGCCCACAAATACTCATATCTTAGCCCAATTTATACCAACCTATATTCAACATTTGTTGGCCCATTTCATGAAGAACTAATTTGCTTGTGACCACTACCATTTTGACCAATTTCTTGATTATCATTTGAAAGCCCATCACATGATTTGTCAAACCCATTACTATTTCCACCTATACATATATGCACATATATGTATATCTCTCTTGACATCATTCTATGCATCACCATCATTTTAGTGCAAATTGATGTGCAACTCCACTTAAATTCAATGGTGATGATTCCACTTAAATTCAATGGTGGTGAATCCATTTACATTCAATGGTGGTGAATCCACTTACTTAGTGCAAATTGGTTATTCAATGGTGGTGACTCCACTTATTTTGTCATGGTTGGCCATTCAATGGATGGATAGCTCCTAATTTCCTATAAATAGAGAGCTAGGGGAAAGAGGAGGAAGAAAGAAGAAAACACAAGATAACATTGAGGGAAGGACACAAGACAACATTAAAGGAGAGGAGAAAGAGGCAAAAGGAGAAGAAGAATTAGAGAGTGAGTTCTTGAGTTTTTATTTTCTTTTTTACAACAATTCTCTCACATATTCTTTCTAGAATTTTGTGAGATTAATTGTTGGTTGTGTAAATCTAGCATGAGGAACTAATCTAGGGTAATGATGGATCCACTCGATTGTATCTATATGTGTTCATATGTGTTTGTATATGTTTTGTGTGTATATATATATATGGTGTGACGCCCATTGGTATATGTGTATATATGTACATAAGTTTGTGAGTTTATATTTGTATATGTGTGTAATCATGGTTTGGAGATGAATATGTGTATGATGTTATCATATATGTTTATATGTGTATGTGAGTCTTTAAATATGGGCTTGGTTTGCTATTATGTTTGGATATCCATTTACTCCATTCTTATGTTTCACTGGTTGGGTTTGGTTCGGACTTAAACTAGACTTGACTCCATTTGGATCGAGTTGGACTCTATTTGGGTCGGGATCAAGGAGAGTTTGAGTAATTTTAGGATCTTGTTTGAGTTATTCTTTGTGTTTTATTTTTCATATGTATATTTGGCCCTTATGTTGTGTACATCATTCACATTAACATGTATAACTTAAACATTAATTATTTGGATTTTTTTTTATTTATTTATTATAAGTATATGAGTTTAAAATTGAATATAGGTCATTTCAATTAAGGAAATCATAAGTTGATTTCCTTTATTTGGATTATGAACCTTATTTGATTTCACTTATGAATTTGCCATAAGTTGGCAATAAAAGATTAAATCGATAAATGAAACTTTTTCCAAATGATCATTTACATCATAAGTTGGTATTTAAAATTAAACCTATCAAAAGTTGGTAGGGCATTTTATCATTAACACCATAAGTTGGTGTTCAAAATTAAACCTATCAAAAGTTGGTAGGGCATTTTATCATTTACACCATAAGTTGGTATTTAAAATTAAACCTACCAAAAGTTGGTAGGGCATTTTATCATTTACACCATAAGTTGGTGTTCAAAATTAAACCTACCAAAAGTTGGTAGGGTATTTTATCATTAACACCATAAGTTGGTGTTTAAAATTAAACCTACCAAAAGTTATAGTGTGTCTCCAAATAAAAACTATCATAAATTGATAGTAATATTCCAAGCTATTTTTTTTTCAAACATTATCATAAATTGATAAAGTGTGTTGAAAGTAATAATTCAAACTTTAACAATTATATCTTGCAAAGAGCAAGTATCCATAAGATAGCCATGAAATTAATTAGGGTAACTGTTTTCAAACGGGAGTTGTGGGGTGCCTAACACCTTCCTCACACTCAATCGATCCCCGTACCCTTTTCTCTGGTTCGCAGGTTTTTTACGGTGTCCAATTGCACCTTAAATCAATTGGTGGCGACTCTAAACATTTTTCATCCTTTCAACGTCGGCCCGCGTCGTGACCCCGGTTGCGACAACACTAAATAGAGTATAACGGTCCAACTTGATGCCTTAGGAATGCTCAGTTCTATGCGTAGACAAGTTTTTCTCGTTTCGTGCAATTTTGAACTTAACTTGGTCTATTGGCTTCTTTACCTAACGAAACGTTGTCCAAAAGCTAAACTAGCAAGTTAAGACTTCTAAGAACACTAAAAAGAGTATAACGGTCCGATTTGATGCCTTAGGAATGCTCACTTCTATGCATAGAGAAGTTTTTCATGTTTCATGCAATTTTGAACTTAACTTGGTCTATTGGCTTCTTTACCTAATTAAATGTTGTCCAAAAGCTAAACTAGCAAGTTAAGACTTCGAAAGAACACTAAATAGAGTATAACGGTCTGATTTGATGCCTTAGGAATGCTCAGTTCTATGCATAAACAAGTTTTTCACGTTTCGTACAATTTTGTACTTAACTTGGTCTATTGGATTATTTACCAAACGAAACGTTGTCCAAAAGCTAAACTAGAAGGTTAATACATCGTAGAACACTAAATAAAGTATAACTGTCCAAATTGATGCCTTAGGAAAGCTCAATTCTATGCGTAGACAAGTTTTTCTCGTTTCGTGCAATTTTGAGCTTAACTTGGTCTATTGGCTTCTTTACCTAATGAAACGTTGTCCAAAAGCTAAACTAGCAATTTAAGACTTCTAAGAACACTAAATAGTGTATAACGGTCCAATTTGATGCCTTAGGAATGCTCAATTCTATGCATAGACGAGTTTTTCACATTTCGTGCAATTTTGAACTTAACTTGGTCTATTGGCTTCTTTACCTAACAAAACGTTGTCCAAAAGCTAAACTAGCAAGTTAAGACTTCAAAGAACACTAGATAGAGTATAACGGTCCGATTTGATGTCTTAGGAATGCTCACTTCTATGCATAGATAAGTTTTTCATGTTTCATGCAATTTTGAACTTATGTTGGTCTATTGGCCTCTTTACCTAATGAAATGTTGTCCAAAAGCTAAACTAGTAAGTTAAAACATCTTAGAATACTAAATAGAGTATAACGGTCCAACTTGATGCCTTAGGAATGCTCAGTTCTATGCGTAGATAACTTTTTCTCGTTTCGTGCAATTTTGAACTTAACTTGGTCTATTGGCTTCTTTACCTAACGAAACGTTGTCCAAAAGCTAAAATAGAAAGTTAAGACTTCTAAGAACACTAAATAGAGTATAACGGTCTGATTTGATGGCTTAGGAATGCTCAGTTCTATGCATAAACAAGTTTTTCACGTTTCGTACAATTTTGAACTTAACTTGGTCTATTGGATTCTTTACCAAACGAAACGTTGTCCAAAAGCTAAACTAGTAAGTTAAAACATCTTAGAACAATAAATAGAGTATAACGGTTCAATTTGATGCCTTAGGAATGCTCAGTTCTATGCGTAGACAAGTTTTTCTCGTTTCGTGCAATTTTGAACTTAACTTGGTCTATTGGGTTCTTTACCTAACGAAACATTGTCCAAAAGCTAAACTAGCAAGTGAAGACTTCTAAGAACACTAAATAGAGTATAACGGTCCAATTTGATGCCTTAGGAATACTCAGTTCTATGCGTAGACAGGTTTTTCTCGTTTCGTGCAATTTTGAACTTTACTTGGTCTATTGGCTTCTTTACCTAACGAAACGTTGTCCAAAAGGCAAACTAGCAAGTGAAGACTTCTAAGAACACTAAATAGAGTATAACTGTCCAATTTGATGCCTTAGGAATACTCAGTTCTATGCGTAGACAGGTTTTTCTCGTTTCGTGCAATTTTGAACTTTACTTGGTCTATTGGCTTCTTTACCTAACGAAACGTTGTCCAAAAGCTAAACTAGCAAGTTAAGACTTCAAAGAACACTAGATAGAGTATAACGGTCCAATTTTACGCCTTAGGAATGGTCGGTGCTATGCATAGACAAGTTTTTCATGTTTCGTGTAATTTTGAACTTTAGTTGGTCTATTGGCTTCTTTACCTAACGAAACGTTGTCCAAAAGCTAAACTAGCAAGTTAAGACATCTAAGAACCCTAAATAGAGTATAACGGTCCAATTTGACACCTTAGGAATGCTTAGTTCTATGCATAGATAAGTTTTTCATGTTTCATGAAATTTTGAACTTTACTTGGTCTATTGGCTTCTTTACCTAATGAAATGTTGTCCAAAATCTAAACTAGTAAGTTAAAACATCGTAGAACACTAAATAGAGTATAATGGTTCAATTTGATGCCTTAGGAATGCTCAGTTCTATGTGTAGACAAGTTTTTCTCGTTTCATGCAATTTTGAACTTAACTTGGTCTATTGGCTTCTTACCTAACGAAACGTTGTCCAAAAGCTAAACTAGCAAGTTAAGACTTCTAAGAACACTAAATAGAGTATAACGGTTCAATTTCATGCCTTAGGAATGCTCAGTTCTATGCGTAGACAAGTTTTTCTCGTTTCGTGCAATTTTGAACTTAACTTGGTCTATTGCGTTCTTTACCTAACGAAACATTGTCCAAAAGCTAAACTAGCAAGTTAAGACTTCTAAGAACACTAAATAGAGTATAACGGTCCAATTTGATGCCTTAGGAATACTCAGTTCTATGCGTAGACAGGTGTTTCTCGTTTCGTGCAATTTTGAACTTTACTTGGTCTATTGGCTTCTTTACCTAACGAAACGTTGTCCAAAAGCTAAACTAGCAAGTTAAGACTTCAAAGAACACTATATAGAGTATAACGGTCCAATTTTACACCTTAGGAATGGTCGGTTCTATGCATAGACAAGTTTTTCACGTTTCGTGTAATTTTGAACTTTAGTTGGTCTATTGGCTTCTTTACCTAACGAAACGTTGTCCAAAAGCTAAACTAGCAAGTTAAGACATCTAAGAACACTAAATAGAGTATAACGGTCCAATTTGACACCTTAGGAATTCTTAGTTCTATGCATAGATAAGTTTTTCATGTTTCATGAAATTTTGAACTTTACTTGGTCTATTGGCTTCTTTACCTAATGAAATGTTGTCCAAAATCTAAACTAGTAAGTTAAAACATCGTAGAACACTAAATAGAGTATAATGGTTCAATTTGATGCCTTAGGAATGCTCAGTTCTATGTGTAGACAAGTTTTTCTCGTTTCATGCAATTTTGAACTTAACTTGGTCTATTGGCGTCTTACCTAACGAAACGTTGTCCAAAAGCTAAACTAGCAAGTTAAGACTTCTAAGAACACTAAATAGAGTATAAAGGTCCAATTTGATGCCTTAGGAATACTCAGTTCTATGCGTAGACAGGTTTTTCTCGTTTCGTGCAATTTTGAACTTTACTTGGTCTATTGGCTTCTTTACCTAACGAAGCGTTGTCCAAAAGCTAAACTAGCAAGTTAAGACTTCAAAGAACACTAGATAGAGTATAACGGTCCAATTTTACGCCTTAGGAATGGTCGGTTCTATGCATAGACAAGTTTTTCACGTTTCGTGTAATTTTGAACTTTAGTTGGTCTATTGGCTTCTTTACCTAACGAAACGTTGTCCAAAAGCTAAACAAGCAAGTTAAGACATCTAAGAACACTAAATAGAGTATAACGGTCCAATTTGACACCTTAGGAATTCTTAGTTCTATGCATAGATAAGTTTTTCATGTTTCATGAAATTTTGAACTTTACTTGGTCTATTGGCTTCTTTACCTAATGAAATGTTGTCCAAAATCTAAACTAGTAAGTTAAAACATCGTAGAACACTAAATAGAGTATAATGGTTCAATTTGATGCCTTAGGAATGCTCAGTTCTATGTGTAGACAAGTTTTTCTCGTTTCATGCAATTTTGAACTTAACTTGGTCTATTGGCTTCTTACCTAACGAAACGTTGTCCAAAAGCTAAACTAGCAAGTTAAGACTTCTAAGAACACTAAATAGAGTATAACGGTTCAATTTCATGCCTTAGGAATGCTCAGTTCTATGCGTAGACAAGTTTTTCTCGTTTCGTGCAATTTTGAACTTAACTTGGTCTATTGCGTTCTTTACCTAACGAAACATTGTCCAAAAGCTAAACTAGCAAGTTAAGACTTCTAAGAACACTAAATAGAGTATAACGGTCCAATTTGATGCCTTAGGAATACTCAGTTCTATGCGTAGACAGGTTTTTCTCGTTTCGTGCAATTTTGAACTTTACTTGGTCTATTGGCTTCTTTACCTAACGAAACGTTGTCCAAAAGCTAAACTAGCAAGTTAAGACTTCAAAGAACACTATATAGAGTATAACGGTCCAATTTTACACCTTAGGAATGGTCGGTTCTATGCATAGACAAGTTTTTCACGTTTCGTGTAATTTTGAACTTTAGTTGGTCTATTGGCTTCTTTACCTAACGAAACGTTGTCCAAAAGCTAAACTAGCAAGTTAAGACATCTAAGAACACTAAATAGAGTATAACGGTCCAATTTGACACCTTAGGAATTCTTAGTTCTATGCATAGATAAGTTTTTCATGTTTCATGAAATTTTGAACTTTACTTGGTCTATTGGCTTCTTTACCTAATGAAATGTTGTCCAAAATCTAAACTAGTAAGTTAAAACATCGTAGAACACTAAATAGAGTATAATGGTTCAATTTGATGCCTTAGGAATGCTCAGTTCTATGTGTAGACAAGTTTTTCTCGTTTCATGCAATTTTGAACTTAACTTGGTCTATTGGCGTCTTACCTAACGAAACGTTGTCCAAAAGCTAAACTAGCAAGTTAAGACTTCTAAGAACACTAAATAGAGTATAAAGGTCCAATTTGATGCCTTAGGAATACTCAGTTCTATGCGTAGACAGGTTTTTCTCGTTTCGTGCAATTTTGAACTTTACTTGGTCTATTGGCTTCTTTACCTAACGAAGCGTTGTCCAAAAGCTAAAATAGCAAGTTAAGACTTCAAAGAACACTAGATAGAGTATAACGGTCCAATTTTACGCCTTAGGAATGGTCGGTTCTATGCATAGACAAGTTTTTCACGTTTCGTGTAATTTTGAACTTTAGTTGGTCTATTGGCTTCTTTACCTAACGAAACGTTGTCCAAAAGCTAAACAAGCAAGTTAAGACATCTAAGAACACTAAATAGAGTATAACGGTCCAATTTGACACCTTAGGAATTCTTAGTTCTATGCATAGATAAGTTTTTCATGTTTCATGAAATTTTGAACTTTACTTGGTCTATTGGCTTCTTTACCTAATGAAATGTTGTCCAAAATCTAAACTAGTAAGTTAAAACATCGTAGAACACTAAATAGAGTATAATGGTTCAATTTGATGCCTTAGGAATGCTCAGTTCTATGTGTAGACAAGTTTTTCTCGTTTCATGCAATTTTGAACTTAACTTGGTCTATTGGCGTCTTACCTAACGAAACGTTGTCCAAAAGCTAAACTAGCAAGTTAAGACTTCTAAGAACACTAAATAGAGTATAACGGTCCAATTTGATGCCTTAGGAATACTCAGTTCTATGCGTAGACAGGTTTTTCTCGTTTCGTGCAATTTTGAACTTTACTTGGTCTATTGGCTTCTTTACCTAACGAAGCGTTGTCCAAAAGCTAAACTAGCAAGTTAAGACTTCAAAGAACACTAGATAGAGTATAACGGTCCAATTTTACGCCTTAGGAATGGTCGGTTCTATGCATAGACAAGTTTTTCACGTTTCGTGTAATTTTGAACTTTAGTTGGTCTATTGGCTTCTTTACCTAACGAAACGTTGTCCAAAAGCTAAACAAGCAAGTTAAGACATCTAAGAACACTAAATAGAGTATAACGGTCCAATTTGACACCTTAGGACTGCTTAGTTCTATGCATAGATAAGTTTTTCATGTTTCATGCAATTTTGAACTTTACTTAGTCTATTGGCTTCTTTACCTAATGAAATGTTGTCCAAAATCTAAACTAGTAAGTTAAAACATCGTAGAACACTAAATAGAGTATAATGGTTCAATTTGATGCCTTAGGAATGCTCAGTTCTATGTGTAGACAAGTTTTTCTCGTTTCATGCAATTTTGAACTTAACTTGGTCTATTGGCTTCTTACCTAACGAAACGTTATCCAAAAGCTAAACTAGCAAGTTAATAAATTGTATAACACTAAATAGAGTATAACGATACAATTTGATGCCTTAGGAATGCTCAGTTCTATGCATAGACAAGTTTTTCACGTTTCGTGCAATTTTAAACTTAACTTGGTCTATTGGCTTCTTTACCTAACGAAACGTTGTCCAAAAGCTAAACTAGCAAGTTAAGACTTCTAAGAACACTAAATAGAGTACAACGGTCCAATTGGACGCCTTAGGAATGCTCAGTTCTATGCATAGACAAGTTTTTCACGTTTCGTGCAATTATGAACTTGGCTTGGTTTATTGGCTTCTTTACCCAATAAAACTTTGTCCAAAAGCTAAACTAGCAAGTTAAGACTTCTAAGAAAACTAAATATAGTATAACGGTCCAATTTGATGCCTTGGGAAAGCTCAGGTCTATGCATAGACAAGTTTTTCACGTTTCGTGCAATTTTGAACTTAACTTGGTCTACTGGCTTCTGTACCTAATGAAATGTTGTCCAAAAGCTAAACTAGTAAGTTAAAACATCTTAGAACACTAAATAGAGTATAACGGTCCAATTTGATGCCTTAGGAATGCTCACTTCTATGAATAGATAAGTTTTTCACGTTTCGTGTAATTTTGAACTTAACTTGGTCTATTGGCTTCTTTACCAAACGAAACGTTGTCCAAAAGCTAAACTAGTAAGTTAAAACATCTTAGAACACTAAATAGAGTATAACGGTTCAATTTGATGCCTTAGGAATGCTCAGTTCTATGCGTAGACAAGTTTTTCTCGTTTCGTGCAATTTTGAACTTAACTTGGTCTATTGGCTTCTTTACCTAACGAAACGTTGTCCAAAAGCTAAACTAGCAAGTTAAGACTTCTAAGAACACTAAAAAGAGTATAACGGTCCGATTTGATGCCTTAGGAATGCTCACTTCTATGCATAGAGAAGTTTTTCATGTTTCATGCAATTTTGAACTTAACTTGGTCTATTGGCTTCTTTACCTAATGAAATGTTGTCCAAAAGCTAAACTAGTAAGTTAAAACATCTTAGAACACTAAATAGAGTATAACGGTCCAATTTGATGCCTTAGGAATGGTCAGTTCTGTGCGTAGACAGGTTTTTCTCGTTTCTTGCAATTTTGAACTTTACTTGTGTTGAATATATGTTTGAGTGATTACAACGGCATGTTTTGATTGAACTTTGATCTATTGATTGTATTGAGAAACCTAGGTGCATATGCCTACTTGATTAGTTTAGGAATTCAAGACTTATATTAAACTAGTTCAATTGTGCTTATTTGATGATTTGATTATTGAACTAACATGAACTAATTGCAAGAAATCCTAAAAGGGTTTACATAGCATGTCTTGAGTTTAATTGTGTGTAGGATGATTAAGTTGGCCATGTATCAACATGGTGACCTTAACCGAACTGTAATGAAGACTTAATCAGTGTCAAACATGATTAAGAAAGTCAATTTCGTGGTCAACATAATCAAGTTTTGCCAAAGATGTCTTGAAGCTTAATTGGGATCAATTGAAGTAAAATTAACTTTCTAGTCAAAGTCAGAATCGACGGGCGTGACGTGGCAGCTGACATAGCATTGTTGACATGGCATTGTTGACATGGCATTGATGACATGGCAAAGAAGACAAGTTAACCATAGTTACATCTTAACTAGAAGACTTGGAGCCAAAAGAGAAGACAAGGAAAAGTTAATTTGAAAGGAGGAGACAAGAGGTACAACAAGTCTTATGACAAGTTTTTCTCTTCACATGTGTGAGAAGCTTTATTTCAAAAACCATTTCTCTTTCCCACCAAGACACTCCACATCCAATGGATCATATTCTCTCTACATCAAAATCCCATTTTAATCCAATGGCCAAAGATTCAAGCTTTATTCTTATCTCTCCTACTTTACATCCTATGGCCAAAATTGAATCTTCATTTGATCCAAAGGCCATCATTTATTCCACCTAAGAGACAAACTTTTCTCAAGTCAATTTTTGTATCTTTCAAGATGCATCTAAAGTCTATATCCATCCAAAAGCCATGATTTACTCCACCTAAAAGACAAACTTTTCTCAAGTCAATTGTTGTATCTTCCAAGATGCCTCCAAAGTCTATATCCATCCAAAAGCCATTATTTCTTCCTACCAAAAGAGACTTGTTGTAAACATTTTCACACTTCTCTAAGCCTTCTAACGTCCATAATGATCCAAGGGTCCATATCTTTCATATCAATCCAATGGCCCTCATTTCATGAGCTTACACTCCACAATTTTCTATAAAAACTAACTCTTTGTCTATGGTGCACATACTTGGCCGAAAATTACACTCTCTCTCTAGTGTTCTTCATCTTCTAAGCTTTCATTCTTTCACTCATTCATTTCTTGATTACATACTTGATTTTGAAGAGAGATCATACACACTAGCCAAGTAAAGCTTTATTGTTACTCTTGAGCCTTTCTTACCAGATTCTTATCATTTCCTCAAGAGTCATTCTACTTGCTTGAGCAATCTGATTTCCAGCACCTATAAGGCTTCATTCTATATCTCCATTTCACCATTCAAGCCTTATCACACCTGATTTTCGTTGGTTGATACACTACTCAAAATTTCACATACCCTAGCAACCAAAAAATCTCAAATCTGAGTTTTGTGCTTACCATTCCCATTCCAGCTTTTCAAGAGCTTCATTTGAGCCTTAGACACTTCCAAATCCAGCTACTAAAGAGCCAGCCTTTGAGCCTAAACTTATCTCATACCCGGCTATTCTTAGAGCCATTTTTGAGCTTGTATTTTGTTGATTGAGTTAGTGTGGTGAGCTACAAACCACACGGTGTGTAGAGTTTGGTGTGGTGAGCTACAAACCACACGGTGTGTAGAGTTTGGTGTTTGAGCTACAAAAACATCGGTTGTAAGAGTTCCGCTTGACTCGGTTGAACAAGCCATATTGGAGTGTTTGAAATTCCCAAGTGGGACTTGGGGCGTGGAGTAGGCTTGGGTTAAGCCGAACCACTATAAATCTCTTGCCTCTTTTACTTTCCAGCAATTTCAATTAGCATTGCATTCTCATATCATACATACTTGAAATTGGATATTTAGGTTGCTAGATTCAAGTTTGTTTAAATTGATTGTTCTCCTTGACTCATATACATATACACTAGAACTTAATTTGGTATTTAGCTTCCGCTTAGGGTGAAATTTGATAGAATTCATTGAAACCGAAAAAGGAGTGACCTAGTCTAAATTTGACTAAGGACACAATTCACCCCCCCCTCTTGTGGTGCCATACATCCTAACAACTTGGTCTATTGGCTTCTTTACCTAACGAAACGCTGTCCAAAAGCTAAACTAGCACGTTAAGACTTCAAAGAACAGTAAATAGAGTATAACGGTCCAATTTTACGCCTTAGGAACGCTCAATTCTATGCATAGAGAAGTTTTTTACGTTTCGTGCAATTTTGAACTTTACTTGGTCTATTGGCTTCTTTACCTAACGAAACGTTGTCCAAAAGCTAAACTAGCAAGTCAAGACTTCAAAGAACAATAGATAGAGTATAACGGTCCAATTTTACGCCTTAGGAATGGTCGGTTCTATGCATAGACAAGTTTTTCACGTTTCGTGTAATTTTGAACTTTAGTTGGTCTATTGGCTTCTTTACCTAACGAAACGTTGTCCAAAAGCTAAACTAGCAAGTTAAGACATCTAAGAACACTAAATAGAGTATAACGGTCTAATTTGACACCTTAGGAATGCTTAGTTCTATGCATAGATAAGTTTTTCATGTTTCATGAAATTTTGAACTTTACTTGGTCTATTGGCTTCTTTACCTAATGAAATTTTGTCCAAAATCTAAACTAGTAAGTTAAAACATCGTAGAACACTAAATAGAGTATAATGGTTCAATTTGATGCCTTAGGAATGCTCAGTTCTATGTGTAGACAAGTTTTTCTCGTTTCATGCAATTTTGAACTTAACTTGGTCTATTGGCTTCTTACCTAACGAAACGTTGTCCAAAAGCTAAACTAGCAAGTTAATAAATTGTATAACACTAAATAGAGTATAACGATACAATTTGATGCCTTAGGAATGCTCAGTTCTATGCATAGACAAGTTTTTCACGTTTCGTGCAATTTTAAACTTAACTTGGTCTATTGGCTTCTTTACCTAACGAAACGTTGTCCAAAAGCTAAACTAGCAAGTTAAGACTTCTAAGAACACTAAATAGAGTACAACGGTCCAATTGGACGCCTTAGGAATGCTCAGTTCTATGCATAGACAAGTTTTTCACGTTTCGTGCAATTATGAACTTGGCTTGGTTTATTGGCTTCTTTACCCAATAAAACTTTGTCCAAAAGCTAAACTAGCAAGTTAAGACTTCTAAGAAAACTAAATAGAGTATAACGGTCCAATTTGATGCCTTGGGAAAGCTCAGGTCTATGCATAGACAAGTTTTTCACGTTTCGTGCAATTTTGAACTTAACTTGGTCTACTGGCTTCTGTACCTAACGAAATGTCGTACAAAAGCTAAACTAACAAGTTAAGACTTCTAAGAACACTAAATAGAGTATAACAGTCCAAGTTGACGCCTTAGGAATTGTCGGTTCTATGAATAGATAAGTTTTTCACGTTTCGTGTAATTTTAAACTTAACTTGGTCTATTGGCTTCTTTACCAAACGAAACGTTGTCCAAAAGCTAAACTACCAAGTTAATACATCGTAGAACACTAAATAGAGTATAACGGTCCAATTTGATGCCTTAGGAATGCTCAGTTCTGTGCGTAGATAAGTTTTTCTCGTTTCGTGCAATTTTGAACTTAACTTGGTCTATTGGCTTCTTTACCTAGCGAAACGTTGTCCAAAAGCTAAACTAGTAAGTTAAAACTGTTGGACCTATGGTCCTATATGTCTAATTTTGATGATATTAAATCATTTATAAATCATAATGAAACATTAAAGCAATATTTGATTTATATGAATTGAATTTAAATGACTATATATTTTTGAGATAGTGCTGGAAATTAAGTTTTGAAAACAAACATACATGGACTAAGTTAGAGCATCAATTTTCCAATTATCATATCTTAACCAACTTAGGTCCAAATGACTTGAAACTTGAATCACATATACATGAAGGTTTAATATATGTTCTAGGACTATAATCATGAGAAATTAAGTGCATCACATATATATTTGGTCATATGCTTAAATTCCGCCAAAACTAGGTTTTACCTAATTTTGTGCATATGTGTTCTTTGTGAACGTGGTGAACCAAATGAACTCCGATTTAAATGAAATTTCGTGTGCATCTTAGTTTCATCACTATGAACATATTTTATTTAGTAAAGTTCAAGAGAAAAGGTCATTTACACTGAGTTAGCAAAATGACTTTGAATTTACACTTAGAATTTATCGGTTTCACTATTAGTGATCAAATTGCTTGGTTGAGTGACCAAACGATTTCCGATTGTTATGAAATTTTACATGGACATTCTAATACATATAAAATGATTTATCATGCAGTAATATGAATTTTCTGGGTTGTTTTTCTAATATAATTAACCTATGCGCTCTTTATGAAGCTCTTTGAGCTTACATGCAATTGGGGAGTTCTACCTCCTATTTCCTTGTAGGTTAATCATCATTGTGGTCTCATATGGCTCAGAATTCAGTATGTTCAAGAGTGGTCGAAGTCCAGTTTCTAAGAATGAGCTTGGAGCTCTAGGAAACTATGAAAAATCCTATATTTGCCAACTTTCCACTAAGGCACTTAATCAAGTTGAATGAATCAAACATTGAGGCTATTGGTTGTGGTCTTCATGGAGATACAACTCTTTTCAAACATGTGGGACAAACCTTGTCCTCTCTATCATTAGTGATATATTCTTGTTTGACATTTTCACTCAAGACATGTGCTACCAAGAAAGTTAGGTTGGTGCAATCAAACAAGATCCTTGACATTTTCACTCAAGACATGTGCTACCAAGAAAGTTAGGTTGGTGCAATCAAACAAGATCCTTGACTAAGAGATCACTTTTGAAGTCTTTGATTCAAAATGAAGGGACAAGATGGCATAGTACAATCTACATCCATGGCTGAGAATTAAAGAGAGTTTGAATGGTCAAGATTTGAAGACATACATTGATCAAATGGTTGTGCATAAGACAACTTTCTTGCTTGCAATTTTTGACTTAAAAAAAGGAGCATGTGCAACGTCTATATGCTCTATGGTGGAGATTTGTTTGCTCAAATCATCAATGACCAAGATTAGGAGCTGCAATGGATGGTAGAGATCAACTCTTGAAGTTTGATCCAATGGCTGCAAGCATAGGAGAGAATTGCCTTTAAAAGAGGATCTTCCCTTTCATACAACTTGGAGAAGCATTTGCAATCAAGAGAGAACTTTGTTCAAAGCTTTCAAACATTCAAGCATCCATTGTCTACTAAAATCCCAGCTTCTTCTTGAGCCACTACTCAAGGCCTTCTCACCATTTTGCTGCTGCAAAGAGAGGGTGCTTTCACTTAAGCTCAAGGTGTTATTTCTCCCAAAATCACCTCACCTTACCTACTTGAAAATTCTACCCGTGAGTGTGTGATTGTTGTTATTGAAAGTTCTTCACTTAAATAGCTTAGTGCTAGTTGTGAGAACCTTGGCTAAAAAACCCATTGAGAAAGTCCCTTTGTTAGGGCATATTACAAACATTGAAGTTTGAGGGAGTTCTTAGAAACCCTTGGTTGTAAAGTTTGAAGATTGTCTTGAAATCTTCAGTTTCAAGGGTGACCTAAAAACCCTTGTGAGTTTTGTGGAGCTCTTGAGAAAACCACATCCTTAGTGGAGGTTGAAAATCCTAGGTTGGTGAACCTAGGTAGTAGACGTAGGAGAAGGGTCTCCGAACTACTATAAATCGTTGTGTCAATTTTTGTTCATTGCATTGTTTGCATGTTGATTGACTAAGTGTTTAATTGTTTCCTAAACTATTTTGGTCATTGCAAGACCATGCATTAAACTGATTTTCTGCCCTTGTGTGTTGATAATTTGCTTGAGGTTGATAATTGCATTAGTGGAGGTTTCTTTGTTAATTGTCATTAATTTGTTTAAATTGAAAAAGGGATTCCAATTGGAATTTGGGGACACAATTCACCCCCCCCCCCCTCTTGTGTTAAACTCGATCCGTCAAAAACATCTTAGAACACTAAATAGAGTATAACGGTTCAATTTGATGCCTTAGGAATGCTCAGTTCTATGCGTAGACAAGTTTTTCTCGTTTCGTGCAATTTTGAACTTAACTTGGTCTATTGGCTTCTTTACCTAACGAAACGTTGTCCAAAAGCTAAACTAGCAAGTTAAGACTTCTAAGAACACTAAAAAGAGTATAACGGTCCGATTTGATGCCTTAGGAATGCTCACTTCTATGCATAGAGAAGTTTTTCATGTTTCATGCAATTTTGAACTTAACTTGGTCTATTGGCTTCTTTACCTAATGAAATGTTGTCCAAAAGCTAAACTAGTAAGTTAAAACATCTTAGAACACTAAATAGAGTATAACGGTCCAATTTGATGCCTTAGGAATGGTCAGTTCTGTGCGTAGACAGGTTTTTCTCGTTTCTTGCAATTTTGAACTTTACTTGGTCTATTGGCTTCTTTACCTAACGAAACGCTGTCCAAAAGCTAAACTAGCACGTTAAGACTTCAAAGAACAGTAAATAGAGTATAACGGTCCAATTTTACGCCTTAGGAACGCTCAATTTTGTTCATTGCATTGTTTGCATGTTGATTGACTAAGTGTTTAATTGTTTCCTAAACTATTTTGGTCATTGCAAGACCATGCATTAAAACTGATTTTCTGCCCTTGTGTGTTGATAATTTGCTTGAGGTTGATAATTGCATTAGTGGAGGTTTCTTTGTTAATTGTCATTAATTTGTTTAAATTGAAAAAGGGATTCCAATTGGAATTTGGGGACACAATTCACCCCCCCCTCTTGTGTTAAACTCGATCCGTCAATTGGTATCGGAACAGGTTAGCTAAAACTAGGAGTTATATCCTATTTGACATATTTATGGCAAATATTAATTCTTATGGTGAGGCCGAAGGCCTATCCATGAATAGACCACCATTTTTCAATGGCTTGCAATACGGTTTTTGGAAAAATAGGATGAAAATGTTTATAAATTCCATTGATTATGATTTGTGGGAAGTTGTAGAGAATGGTCCTTATGTTCCTAGGAAACTTTTGGGTGATGAGATGGTAGATAAGGAAAAGAGTGAGTTTACTAAGGAAGATAAGAGATTACTTAGCCTAAATAATAAGGCAATCAACACTTTGCACATTGCACTTATTAGGAGTGAATTTGATTACATAGCTCAATGTAAGAGTGCAAAGGAGATTTGGGATATGTTAGAGTTGAAGCATGAAGGAACAAGTCAAGTGAAGGACTCTAAGATAAACATGCTAGTCACCGAGTTTGAGACCTTTAGAATGAAGAAGGGTGAGAGCATTAGGGATATGTTTTCTAGACTTACTTGCATATGTAATGAATTAGAAGCTTTGAACAAACCATATGAGGAAGTTGATAAGGTCCAAAAGATCCTTAGGAGTTTACCTAGGATTTGGAAAGATAAGGTAGTAGCCATTAAAGAGGCTAAAGATCTTAGGAAGCTTAAGATAGAGGAATTAATAGGAAGTCTAATGACACATGAGTTGAAGATGTCAAGATTAGATGAGGAAGATGCACCACCTAAGAAAAATGGCTTAGCTCTTAGGATCAATAGTGACACTAGTTCGGATTCTAGTGATGATGATAGTGAAATAGGGGCAGCCCTATTAGCTAAGCATTTCAAGAAGTTCTTGAAGATGAACAAACGTGGAGGATTCAAGAATAGAAAGGCTTTTAAAGAAAAGAGAGAGGAGATAGAGAAAGAAAAGAGTACTTGCTTTAAGTGTGGCAAAGTAGGTCACTTTATGGCCGATTGCCCTAAGCTTCAAAAGAAGAAGCATAAGGAATATAGAGAGAAAGAGAAGAAGAAGGACAAAGGGAAGAAGGAGAAGAAGGCATTCAAGGCCACTTGGGATGATTCTTCATCATCATCTTCAAGTGATAGTGAAGAGGAACTCCAAGCCAACTTGTGTCTCATGGCAAATGAGGAAGAGGAAGTGTCCTCATCAAATTCGGATGAGATGGTAACATCTTCTAATCCTTCTTATGATGAGCTCTCTTGTGTTTATGATGAACTTTATATTGCTTATGAGAAATTGATGCATAAACACAAGCATGCTAAGAAAGAAGTTAGTAGACTTTCTAAAGTAGAAAAAATGCATCTAAATGAGTGTTGTGATTTGAAATCTAAATATGATGATGTATGTTTTTCACTTGATGCATTAGTTCAAGAAAATGAGGATTTAAAAAATCAATTGAAAACATGTGTTAATTCTAGTAACATTGCATCATCTAGCAATTCACATGACTTAGATGCTTTGCATGCTAGGATTCATGAGCTAGAAGGTGAGTTGGATACATGGGATGATCATGAGTGCATTATTATGCCTAACTCTTCTTCTCTACAAAAAGAGCTTGATATGGCCAATGAGAAATACAATATGCTTGAAAAACAATTTTCAAAATTTTCTATGAGTTCTTCTAAATTGGATGAACTTCTTGCATCTCAAAGACATTATCTTGACAAGAGTGGATTAGGATATGATCCTATGAAACTTAAGGACACCCTAGAGGCTAAGGAGGTCACGGTCAACGTGAACAAAAATGGAACCTACCCCAAGGGTAAGGCTAATGCTCCTAAGGGAACTACACCTAGGAAGAGGAAAGTTTATGTGAAGAAGGTTTGGGTGCCTAAAGGGTTGAATGACTTTGAAAAGAAAGCATATGTGATGAGAACTTTCAAAATTGATGCATATGCCTTTATTGCTACTAACCCCAAAGGATCCAAAGTTTGGATACCTAAGGTATATTAAACATGTGTTTATCTAGGTGTGCTTAAAATCCAAATCCGAATCATGCAAATGGTATTTGGATAGTGGTTGTTCTAGACACATGACGGGAGATGCTTCATTATTCACATCCTTTGAAGCAAAGAAGAATGGAGGATTTGTGACCTTTGGAGACAAGGTCAAAGGTAAGATCCTAGGCTTGGGATCCATAGGTAACTCTTCTTTCTCCCTTAGTGAAGTAAGATTGGTTGAAAATTTATCTTTTAATTTATTGAGTGTTAGTCATTTAGCCGATAAAGGCTTTGATATTCTTTTCAAAAATGATAAATGTTATGTGTTTGATGTTTATGGTAATGTTGTGAAATTAGGAAGTAGAAGTGGTGATATGTATGTAATGCATTTTGATGCTATGAAAAATTCTAAAATATCTTGCTTGCTTGCTAAGAATGATGATGCTTTGCATTGGCATAGAAGATTAGGTCATATCGGAATGTCTACATTGAAAAAGTTGTGTGCCAATGAACTTATTAGAGGATTGCCTAAGTTAAATTTCAATGTTGAACATGTTTGTGATGTTTGTGTTAGGGGTAAACAAACTAAAGAGTCTTTTAAGCCTAAACTTGATATTAGTACTTTTAGGCCTCTAGAATTGTTACATATGGATTTATTTGGTCCTAGTAGAGTTAGGAGTCTAGGTGGAAAATACTATGCATTTGTTATTGTGGATGATTATACTAGATTTACATGGTGTTTGTTTCTTGTGCATAAAAGTGATGCATTGCATGCTTTTGAAAACTTACTTAGGAGATTGCAAAATGAGCATAACTTAAAAGTTTCAAAAATTAGAAGTGACCACGGAGGTGAATTTGAAAATGCTAATTTTGATTCTTTGTGTGCTTCTTTTGGTATTAAACACGAGTTTAGTGTTCCTAGGACACCTCAACAAAATGGGGTTGTAGAAAGGAAGAATAGAACTTTACAAGAACTAGGAAGAACCATGCTTCTAGAATATAATTTCCTAAATATTTTTGGGCCGAAGCTACTAGTAATGCATGTTATGTGAGTAATAGACTTAGCATTAGAAAAGGATTAAAGAAAACTCCTTATGAACTCTTGTATGGCAAGAAACTTAAAGTAGATTACTTTAAGGTTTTTGGTGCTAAATGTTTTATTTTAAATACCAAAGACAATTTGGATAAATTTGATGCAAAGAGTGACATTGGAATATTTTTAGGATATTCATCATCATCTAAAGCATATAGAGTATTTAACTCTAGAACTAAAATTGTGGAAGAAAGTGTAAATGTTAAATTCGATGATATGACCACACTTGCTCCAAATGTGCGTGTAGAAAATAAATTTTCAGATTTGGAACATCATTTGAAGCACAAAAATGAAGGTACACATGGAGTACAATTGCTAGAAGAAGATGAAGATGATGTACCTTTGGTGGAGAACTTAAGGGAGATGAATATCTCAAATGAAGAAACACCACCAAATGAAGAAAGTGAAGGTGAACTCGAGGGAAATGAAGAACCAAAAGAAGCTGAAAATGCTATGGAACAACCGGGTGTTCACAAATACAAGGTGATGAAGTCTCATCCAAAAGAACTAATTATTGGAGACTTGCATCAAGGAAGGCAACTAAGAGCCAAAGGGACTCTACGGTCAATTCTAATCCTTTAAACTCTTTTGCCATGCTTTCTTTAGTAGAGCCTAAAAATGTACGTGATGCTTTGCATGATGATGATTGGGTGTATGCCATGCAAGAGGAGTTAGAACAATTTGAGAGAAGTAAGGTTTGGACTCTTTGTCCTAAACCTAAAGACCACACCATTATAGGAACAAAATGGGTCTATAGGAATAAGATGGATGAAAATGGTAATGTAACTAGGAACAAAGCTAGATTAGTGGCCCAAGGATATTGCCAAGAAGAGGGCATTGACTTTGATGAAACCTTTGCACCGGTTGCAAGGTTAGAGGCTATTAGATTATTGCTTGCATTTGCATGTTACAAAAATATCAAACTTTTTCAAATGGATGTGAAAAGTGCATTTTTAAATGGTGTGATAAATGAGGAAGTTTATGTTAAACAACCTCCCGGATTTGAAAGTAAGAAATTTCCAAACCATGTTTACAAACTAGACAAGACTTTATATGGTTTAAAACAAGCTCCTAGAGCTTGGTATGAAAGATTGTCTAAGTTCTTGCTTGAAAATGGTTTTCAATGTGGTAGTATTGATGATACTTTGTTTATTAAATACAAAGGTCTTGATATGCTAATTGTGCAAATATATGTTGATGATATTGTGTTTGGTGCTACATTAGAATCTATGTGTGAAGATTTTGCATTATGCATGAAGAATGAATTTGAAATGAGTATGATGGGTGAGTTGACTTACTTTCTAGGTTTACAAATTAAACGAACCCCACTTGGCACTCACATTAGTCAAACTAAGTATACAAATGAGATATTAAAAAGGTTTGGCATGGATATTTCTAAAGGTTCATCCACACCTATGGGAGTGGGAACCAAATTAGAACCCGACCTAGATGGTAATGATGTTGATCAAAAGAGATATAGGTCAATGATTGGTAGTTTACTTTACTTGACCGCATCTAGGCCCGATATTATGTTTAGTGTTTGCATGTGTGCAAGATTTCAATCTAATCCTAAGCAAACACATCTCATGGCCATAAAGAAGATTCTTAGGTACTTAAAAGACACATCTTCCCTAGGGTTGTGGTATGATAAGAAATCTTCATTTGACTTGCATTCATTTGTAGATGCCGACTTTGCGGGTTGCAAAATAAATAGGAAAAGTACTAGTGGTACTTGTCAATACCTAGGAAATATGCTCATATCTTGGTTCTCCAAGAAGCAAACATGTGTTGCTTTGAGCACTACCGAAGCCGAATATATGGCTATTGGTAGTTGTACTTGCCAATTGCTTTGGATTAAACAACAAATGCTTGATTTTAATATGGAATTTTCAAACATTCCAATTCTTTGTGATAACATAAGTGCCATACATTTGTCTAAGAATCCTAGATATCATGGTAAAGCTAAGCATATAGACATTAGACATCATTTCATTAGAGATCATGTTGCTAAAAAGAACATTGTGCTTGAACATGTAGAAGGGGAACATAATATTGCCGATTTGTTCACTAAGCCTTTAGCTAAGGATAGATTCATAAAACTAAGAAATGCATTGGGTTTGTGTGAAGCACCTTGAGTGCATATTACTTGAATGCTTATTATATTTTCTTGGTGATATGTGCTTATAAGCTAAATATATAAATTGGTATGCATGATTGAAGGGGGAGTAACCTAGTGTCATTAGGAGGCCATGGGTCACTTAGTGTGATAGGCTCCAAATTGGGTCACTTAGGTTCTATTAGTTCAATTGGTCTGTTGCCATTTGTTGATGAGAACTAGTTTTGATATTATTTGAAGCATGTTTATGGTCTTAAATCACTTTTGTGATAAAATCTCAAAAATGCTTATAAATCTTTTACAAAACTTGCATCAACCCCTTAGTTCTCCACTTTTTGATTTATTACAAAAAGGGGGAGAGACATGATGATAAATTGCATTAAAATCATTTGCCAAAATGCATATATAGGCATAACTTAAGGGGGAGTGTATATGCCATGATTGAGAGAGAATAGATGTTAAAGTAAGGGGGAGCTAAGCTTACTTAACTAAAGTTGTATATGAGTTTCAAAATTGTTTTAAATTGATATCATTAAACTTTTTAATGCACTTTGAATTGATATTAAATTCAATTACAATCAAATAGACATTTATATCATGCATGTTTTGTAATCATCAAAAAGGGGGAGATTGTTGGACCTATGGTCCTATATGTCTAATTTTGATGATATTAAATCATTTATAAATCATAATGAAACATTAAAGCAATATTTGATTTATATGAATTGAATTTAAATGACTATATATTTTTGAGATAGTGCTGGAAATTAAGTTTTGAAAACAAACATACATGGACTAAGTTAGAGCATCAATTTTCCAATTATCATATCTTAACCAACTTAGGTCCAAATGACTTGAAACTTGAATCACATATACATGAAGGTTTAATATATGTTCTAGGACTATAATCATGAGAAATTAAGTGCATCACATATATATTTGGTCATATGCTTAAATTCCGCCAAAACTAGGTTTTACCTAATTTTGTGCATATGTGTTCTTTGTGAACGTGGTGAACCAAATGAACTCCGATTTAAATGAAATTTCGTGTGCATCTTAGTTTCATCACTATGAACATATTTTATTTAGTAAAGTTCAAGAGAAAAGGTCATTTACACTGAGTTAGCAAAATGACTTTGAATTTACACTTAGAATTTATCGGTTTCACTATTAGTGATCAAATTGCTTGGTTGAGTGACCAAACGATTTCCGATTGTTATGAAATTTTACATGGACATTCTAATACATATAAAATGATTTATCATGCAGTAATATGAATTTTCTGGGTTGTTTTTCTAATATAATTAACCTATGCGCTCTTTATGAAGCTCTTTGAGCTTACATGCAATTGGGGAGTTCTACCTCCTATTTCCTTGTAGGTTAATCATCATTGTGGTCTCATATGGCTCAGAATTCAGTATGTTCAAGAGTGGTCGAAGTCCAGTTTCTAAGAATGAGCTTGGAGCTCTAGGAAACTATGAAAAATCCTATATTTGCCAACTTTCCACTAAGGCACTTAATCAAGTTGAATGAATCAAACATTGAGGCTATTGGTTGTGGTCTTCATGGAGATACAACTCTTTTCAAACATGTGGGACAAACCTTGTCCTCTCTATCATTAGTGATATATTCTTGTTTGACATTTTCACTCAAGACATGTGCTACCAAGAAAGTTAGGTTGGTGCAATCAAACAAGATCCTTGACATTTTCACTCAAGACATGTGCTACCAAGAAAGTTAGGTTGGTGCAATCAAACAAGATCCTTGACTAAGAGATCACTTTTGAAGTCTTTGATTCAAAATGAAGGGACAAGATGGCATAGTACAATCTACATCCATGGCTGAGAATTAAAGAGAGTTTGAATGGTCAAGATTTGAAGACATACATTGATCAAATGGTTGTGCATAAGACAACTTTCTTGCTTGCAATTTTTGACTTAAAAAAAGGAGCATGTGCAACGTCTATATGCTCTATGGTGGAGATTTGTTTGCTCAAATCATCAATGACCAAGATTAGGAGCTGCAATGGATGGTAGAGATCAACTCTTGAAGTTTGATCCAATGGCTGCAAGCATAGGAGAGAATTGCCTTTAAAAGAGGATCTTCCCTTTCATACAACTTGGAGAAGCATTTGCAATCAAGAGAGAACTTTGTTCAAAGCTTTCAAACATTCAAGCATCCATTGTCTACTAAAATCCCAGCTTCTTCTTGAGCCACTACTCAAGGCCTTCTCACCATTTTGCTGCTGCAAAGAGAGGGTGCTTTCACTTAAGCTCAAGGTGTTATTTCTCCCAAAATCACCTCACCTTACCTACTTGAAAATTCTACCCGTGAGTGTGTGATTGTTGTTATTGAAAGTTCTTCACTTAAATAGCTTAGTGCTAGTTGTGAGAACCTTGGCTAAAAAACCCATTGAGAAAGTCCCTTTGTTAGGGCATATTACAAACATTGAAGTTTGAGGGAGTTCTTAGAAACCCTTGGTTGTAAAGTTTGAAGATTGTCTTGAAATCTTCAGTTTCAAGGGTGACCTAAAAACCCTTGTGAGTTTTGTGGAGCTCTTGAGAAAACCACATCCTTAGTGGAGGTTGAAAATCCTAGGTTGGTGAACCTAGGTAGTAGACGTAGGAGAAGGGTCTCCGAACTACTATAAATCGTTGTGTCAATTTTTGTTCATTGCATTGTTTGCATGTTGATTGACTAAGTGTTTAATTGTTTCCTAAACTATTTTGGTCATTGCAAGACCATGCATTAAAACTGATTTTCTGCCCTTGTGTGTTGATAATTTGCTTGAGGTTGATAATTGCATTAGTGGAGGTTTCTTTGTTAATTGTCATTAATTTGTTTAAATTGAAAAAGGGATTCCAATTGGAATTTGGGGACACAATTCACCCCCCCCCCCTCTTGTGTTAAACTCGATCCGTCAAAAACATCTTAGAACACTAAATAGAGTATAACGGTTCAATTTGATGCCTTAGGAATGCTCAGTTCTATGCGTAGACAAGTTTTTCTCGTTTCGTGCAATTTGAACTTAACTTGGTCTATTGGCTTCTTTACCTAACGAAACGTTGTCCAAAAGCTAAACTAGCAAGTTAAGACTTCTAAGAACACTAAAAAGAGTATAACGGTCCGATTTGATGCCTTAGGAATGCTCACTTCTATGCATAGAGAAGTTTTTCATGTTTCATGCAATTTTGAACTTAACTTGGTCTATTGGCTTCTTTACCTAATGAAATGTTGTCCAAAAGCTAACTAGTAAGTTAAAACATCTTAGAACACTAAATAGAGTATAACGGTCCAATTTGATGCCTTAGGAATGGTCAGTTCTGTGCGTAGACAGGTTTTTCTCGTTTCTTGCAATTTTGAACTTTACTTGGTCTATTGGCTTCTTTACCTAACGAAACGCTGTCCAAAAGCTAAACTAGCACGTTAAGACTTCAAAGAACAGTAAATAGAGTATAACGGTCCAATTTTACGCCTTAGGAACGCTCAATTCTATGCATAGAGAAGTTTTTTTACGTTTCGTGCAATTTTGAACTTTACTTGGTCTATTGGCTTCTTTACCTAACGAAACGTTGTCCAAAAGCTAAACTAGCAAGTTAAGACTTCAAAGAACACTAGATAGAGTATAACGGTCCAATTTTACGCCTTAGGAATGGTCGGTTCTATGCATAGACAAGGTTTTCACGTTTCGTGTAATTTTGAACTTTAGTTGGTCTATTGGCTTCTTTACCTAACGAAACGTTGTCCAAAAGCTAAACTAGCAAGTTAAGACATCTAAGAACACTAAATAGAGTATAACGGTCCAATTTGACACCTTAGGAATGCTTAGTTCTATGCATAGATAAGTTTTTCATGTTTCATGAAATTTTGAACTTTACTTGGTCTATTGGCTTCTTTACCTAATGAAATGTTGTCCAAAATCTAAACTAGTAAGTTAAAACATCGTAGAACACTAAATAGAGTATAATGGTTCAATTTGATGCCTTAGGAATGCTCAGTTCTATGTGTAGACAAGTTTTTCTCGTTTCATGCAATTTTGAACTTAACTTGGTCTATTGGCTTCTTACCTAACGAAACGTTGTCCAAAAGCTAAACTAGCAAGTTAAGACTTCTAAGAACACTAAATAGAGTATAACGGTCCAATTTGATGCCTTAGGAATACTCAGTTCTATGCGTAGACAGGTTTTTCTCGTTTCGTGCAATTTTGAACTTTACTTGGTCTATTGGCTTCTTTACCTAACGAAACGTTGTCCAAAAGCTAAACTAGCAAGTTAAGACTTCAAAGAACACTAGATAGAGTATAACGGTCCAATTTTACGCCTTAGGAATGGTCGGTTCTATGCATAGACAAGTTTTTCACGTTTCGTGTAATTTTGAACTTTAGTTGGTCTATTGGCTTCTTTACCTAACGAAACGTAGTCCAAAAGCTAAACGAGCAAGTTAAGACATCTAAGAACACTAAATAGAGTATAACGGTCCAATTTGACACCTTAGGAATGCTTAGTTCTATGCATAGATAAGTTTTTCATGTTTCATGCAATTTTGAACTTTACTTAGTCTATTGGCTTCTTTACCTAATGAAATGTTGTCCAAAATCTAAACTAGTAAGTTAAAACATCGTAGAACACTAAATAGAGTATAATGGTTCAATTTGATGCCTTAGGAATGCTCAGTTCTATGTGTAGACAAGTTTTTCTCGTTTCATGCAATTTTGAACTTAACTTGGTCTATTGGCTTCTTACCTAACGAAACATTGTCCAAAAGCTAAACTAGCAAGTTAATAAATTGTATAACACTAAATAGAGTATAACGATACAATTTGATGCCTTAGGAATGCTCAGTTCTATGCATAGACAAGTTTTTCACGTTTCGTGCAATTTTAAACTTAACTTGGTCTTTTGGCTTCTTTACCTAACGAAACGTTGTCCAAAAGCTAAACTAGCAAGTTAAGACTTCTAAGAACACTAAATAGAGTATAACGGTCCCATTGGACGCCTTAGGAATGCTCAGTTCTATGCATAGACAAGTTTTTCACGTTTCGTGCAATTATGAACTTGGCTTGGTTTATTGGCTTCTTTACCCAATAAAACTTTGTCCAAAAGCTAAACTAGCAAGTTAAGACTTCTAAGAAAACTAAATAGAGTATAATGGTCCAATTTGATGCCTTAGGAAAGCTCAGGTCTATGCATAGACAAGTTTTTCACGTTTCGTGCAATTTTGAACTTAACTTGGTCTATTGGCTTCTGTACCTAACGAAATGTCGTACAAAAGCTAAACTAACAAGTTAAGACTTCTAAGAACACTAAATAGAGTATAACAGTCCAAGTTGACGCCTTAGGAATTGTCGGTTCTATGAATAGATAAGTTTTTCACGTTTCGTGTAATTTTGAACTTAACTTGGTCTATTGGCTTCTTTACCAAACGAAACGTTGTCCAAAAGCTAAACTACAAAGTTAATGCATCGTAGAACACTAAATAGAGTATAACGGTCCAATTTGATGCCTTAGGAATGCTCAGTTCTGTGCGTAGATAAGTTTTTCTCGTTTCGTGCAATTTTGAACTTAACTTGGTCTATTGGCTTCTTTACCTAACGAAACGTTGTCCAAAAGCTAAACTAGCTAGTTAAGACTTCTAAGAACACTAAAAAGAGTATAACGGTCCGATTTGATGCCTTATGAATGCTCACTTCTATGCATAGATAAGTTTTTCATGTTTCATGCAATTTTTAACTTAACTTGGTCTATTGGCTTCTTTACCTAATGAAATGTTGTCCAAAAGCTAAACTAGTAAGTTAAAACATCTTAGAACACTAAATAGAGTATAACTGTCCAATTTGATGCCTTAGAAATGCTCAGTTCTATGCGTAGACAAGTTTTTCTCGTTTCGTGCAATTTTGAACCTAACTTGATCTATTGGCTTCTTTACCTAACGAAACATTGTCCAAAAGCTAAACTAGCAAGTTAAGACTTCTAAGAACACTAAATAGAGTATAACGGTGCAATTTGATGACTTAGGAATACTCAGTTCTATGCGTTGACAGGTTTTTCCTCGTTCTTGCAATTTTGAACTTTACTTGGTCTATTGGCTTCTTACCTAGCGAAACGCTGTCCAAAAGCTAAACTAGCACGTTAAGACTTCCAAGAACAGTAAATAGAGTATAACGGTCCAATTTTACGCCTTAGGAACGCTCAATTCTATGCATAGAGAAGTTTTTTACGTTTCGTGCAATTTTGAACTTTACTTGGTCTATTGGCTTCTTTACCTAACGAAACGTTGTCCAAAAGCTAAACTAGCAAGTTAAGACTTCTAAGAACACTAAATAGAGTATAACAGTCCAATTTGATGCCTTAGGAATGCTCAATTCTATGCATAGACGAGTTTTTCACGTTTCGTGCAATTTTGAACTTAACTTGGTCTATTGGCTTCTTTACCTAACGAAACGTTGTCCAAAAGCTAAACTAGCAAGTTAAGACATCTAAGAACACTAAATAGAGTATAACGGTCCAATTTGACAACTTAGGAATGCTTAGTTCTATGCGTAGATAAGTTTTTCATGTTTCATGCAATTTTGAACTTAACTTGGTCTATTGGCTTCCTTATCTAATGACATGTTGTCCAAAAGCTAAACTAGTAAGTTAAAACATCGTAGAACACTAAATAGAGTATAATGGTTCAATTTGATACCTTAGGAATGCTAAGTTCTATGTGTAGATAAGTTTTTCTCGTTTCGTGCAATTTTGAACTTAACTTGGTCTATTGGCTTCTTACCTAACGAAACGTTGTCCAAAAGCTAAACTAGCAAGTTAATACATCGTAGAACACTAAATAGAGTATAACGATCCAATTTGATGCCTTAGGAATGCTCAGTTCTATGCATAGACAAGTTTTTCACGTTTCGTGCAATTTTAAACTTAACTTGGTCTATTGGCTTCTTTACCTAACGAAACGTTGTCCAAAAGCTAAACTAGCAAGTGAAAACTTATAAGAACACTAAATAGAGTATAACGGTCCAATTTGACGCCTTAGAAATGCTCAGTTCTATGCATAGACAAGTTTTTCACGTTTCGTGCAATTATGAACTTAGCTTGGTCTATTGGCTTCTTTACCCAATAAAACGTTGTCCAAAAGCTAAAATAGCAAGTTAAGACTTCTAAGAACATTAAATAGAGTATAACGGTCCAATTTGATGCCTTAGGAAAGCTCAGGTCTATGCATAGACAAGTTTTTCACGTTTCGTGCAATTTTGAACTTAACTTGGTGTATTGGCTTCTGTATCTAACGAAACGTTGTCCAAAAGCTAAACTAACAAGTTAAGACTTCTAAGAACACGAAATAGAGTATAAACGGTCCAATTTGACGCCTTAGGAATGGTCGGTTCTATGCATAGATAAGTTTTTCACGTTTCGTGTAATTTTGAAGTTAACTTGGTCTATTGGCTTCTTTACCAAACGAAACGTTGTCCAAAGCTAAAATTGCAAGTTAATACATCGTAGAACACTAAATAGAGTATAACGGTCCAATTTGATGCCTTAGGAATGCTCAGATTTTTGCGTAGACAAGTTTTTATCGTTTCGTGCAATTTTGAACTTAACTTGGTCTATTGGCTTCTTTACCTAACGAAACGTTGTCCAAAAGCTAAACTAGCAAGTTAAGACTTATAAGAACACTAGATAGAGTATAACGGTCCGATTTGATGCCCTAGAAATGCTCACTTCTATGCATAGATAAGTTTTTCACGTTTCGTCCAATTTTGAACTTAACTTGGTCTATTGGCTTCTTTACCTAACGAAACGTTGTCCAAAAGCTAAACTAGCAAGTTAAGACTTCTAAGAACACTAAATAGAGTATAACGGTCCAATTTGACTCCTTAGGAATGCTCAGTTCTATGCATAGACAAGTTTTTCACGTTTCGTGTAATTTTGAATTTAACTTGGTCTATCGGCTTCTTTACCTAACGAAACGTTGTCCAAAAGCTAAACTAGCAAGTTAAGACTTCTAAGAACAGTAAATAGAGTATAACGGTCCAATTTGATGCCTTAGGAATGCTAACTTCTATGCATAGATAAGTTTTTCATGTTTCATTCAATTTTGAACTTAACTTGGTCTATTGGCTTCTTTACCTAATGAAATGTTGTCCAAAAGCTAAACTAGTAAGTTAAAACATCGTAGAACACTAAATAGAGTATAACGGTCCAATTTGATGCCTTAGGAATGCTCAGTTCTATGCGTAGAGAAGTTTTTTCGTTTCGTGCAATTTTGAACTTAACTTTGTCTATTGGCTTCTTTACCTAACGAAATGTTGTCCAAAAGCTAAAACTAGCAAGTTAAGACTTCAAAGAACACTAAATAGAGTATAACGGTCCAATTTGACGCCTTAGGAATGCTCAGTTCTATGCATAGACAAGTTTTTTATGTTTCATGTAATTTTGAAGTTAACTTGGTCTATTGGCTTCTTTGCCTAATGAAATGTTGTCCAAAAGCTAAACTAGTAAGAGAAGTCTCAAGTTCAATCAATTTACCATCAAATGCATCACAAAGATCATGTAATCAAATAGCGTAGCATGATGCAATCGTCAAAACAAAAAATGTAGGACCTTTGGTCCAACAATCTCCCCCTTTTTGATGATTGCAAAACCTAGCATGTAGAAAGCTATTTGATATCTATTGAATTTGATACATACTTGAATGTATGAAATGTACTAAGCCTTTGGGGCACTAAGCTCACCCCTTATTTCATGCTTCACTTATTCCCATATTTTGTCAAAAAAATTATGCACTCTCCCTCTTAACTCATGGACTAATGCAACTAATGCACTTTCTACATCATCAATTCTCTCCCCCTTTTTGTTATCAATCAAAAAGGAAGTAGAATAGGGGTTTATTATATCGAGGCCCATGAATGCACATTTTCACACAGAATGATGTCATGTAAGCATGTGAGATGAAACCCATTATTCAAACTCCACTATCTTACCCGAAAAGGGTTCTTATACATTACTCCCCCTAAAATCATGCATATGATTCACACATCAAATGGAATGCACAATAACATTTGACACCAACTGTAGCTCACATTTCAATTAATCATGGAGCATCTATCATACCTCGAGCACTTTTAAGAGTATTGAATCTATCACTTGGTAAAGGTTTAGTAAACAAATCAGCAATATTAACTCACTATCAACATGTTCAAGTACAATGTTACCTTGTTGCACATGATCTCTTATAAAATGATGCCTAATGTCTATATGTTTGGCCTTACCATGATACACCGGATTTTTACTTAGATGAATAGCACTTATACTATCACATTGTATTGGTATTTGGTGGAAGTCCAAATTGAAATCAAGCAATTGTTGCTTAATCCATAAGAGTTGGGTCGTACAACTACCAATGGCCATATACTCAGCCTCGGTAGTGCTTAAAGCAACACTAGTTTGCTTCTTAGAGAACCATGAAATGAGCATCTTCCCTAGGAATTGACAAGTTCCGGTTGTACTTTCCTATCTATCCTACAACCTCCATAATCCGCATCACTATATGCATGTAGGTCAAATGTAGACATTCTATCATACCAAATTCCTAAAAAAGGTGTACTTTTTAAGTATCTTAGAATTCTTTTTACACCCACTAAGTGAGATTGTTTAGGGTTCGATTGATACCTAGCACACATGCACACACTAAACATTATATCAGGCCTAGATGCAGTTAAGTATAGCAATGAACCTATCATTGACCTATATACTTTTTGATCTACTTCATTTCCATCTAAATCTGATTCCATTTTTGCTCCTACTGCCATAGGTGTAGAAATTTCTTTACAATCATGCATGCCAAATCTCTTAAGTAAGTCTCTAGTGTACTTAGCTTGACTAATGTGTATTTCATGAGATGTTTGCTTAATTTGTAAACCTAAAAAATAATTTAAGTCACCCATCATACTCATTTCAAATTCAGAACGCATGCATTTAGCAAATTCATCACACATAATTTTAGTGCACCTAGAACACCCCAACAAAATGGAGTGGTAGAAAGAAAGAATAGAACATTGCAAGAACTAGGAAGAACTATGATGATTGAATATGATGTGCCAAAATATTGTTGGACCAAAGTGTTGAATATATGTTTGAGTGATTACAACGGCATGTTTTGATTGAACTTTGATCTATTGACTGTATTGAGAAACCTAGGTGCATATGCCTACTTGATTAGTTTAGAAATTCAAGACTTATATTAAACTAGTTCAATTGTGCTTATTTGATGATTTGATTATTGAACTAATTGCAAGAAATCCTAAAAGGGTTTACATAGCATGTCTTGAGTTTAATTGTGTGTAGGATGATCAAGTTGGCCATGTATCAACATGGTGACCTTAACCGAACTGTAATGAAGACTTAATCAGTGTCAAACATGATTAAGAAAGTCAATTTCGTGGTCAACATAAGTCAAGTTTTGCCAAAGATGTCTTGGAGCTTAATTGGGATCAATTGAAGTAAAATTTACTTTCTAGCCAAAGCCAGAATCAACGGACGTGACGTGGCAGCTGACATGGCATTGTTGACATGGCATTGTTGACATGGCATTGATGACATGGCAAAGAAGACAAGTTAACCATAGTTACATCTTAACTAGAAGACTTGGAGCCAAAAGAGAAGACAAGGAAAAGTTAATTTGAAAGGAGGAGACAGGAGGTACAACAAGTCTTATGACAAGTTTTTCTCTTCACATGTGTGGGAAGCTTTATTTCAAAACCATTTCTCTTTCCCACCAAGACACTCCACATCCAATGGATCATATTCTCTCTACATCAAAATCACATTTTAATCCAATGGCCAAAGATTCAAGCTTTATTCTTATCTCTCCCTACTTTACATCCTATGGCCAAAATTGAATCTTCATTTGATCCAAAGGCCATCATTTATTCCACCTAAGAGACAAACTTTTCTCAAGTCAATTGTTGTATCTTTCAAGATGCATCTAAAGTCTATATCCATCCAAAAGCCATGATTTACTCCACCTAAAAGACAAACTTTTCTCAAGTCAATTGTTGTATCTTTAAAGATGCCTCCAAAGTCTATATCCATCCAAAAGCCATTATTTCTTCCTACCAAAAGAGACTTGTTGTAAACATTTTCACACTTCTCTAAGCCTTCTAACGTCTCTAATGATCCAAGGGTCCATATCTTTCATATCAATCCAATGGCCCTCATTTCATGAGCTTACACTCCACAATTTTCTATAAAAACTAACTCTTTGTCTATGGTGCATAGACTTGGCCGAAAATTACTCTGTCTCTCTTAAGTGTTCTTCATCTTCTAAGCTTTCATTCTTTCACTCATTCATTCCTTGATTACATACTTGATTTTGAAGAGAGATCATATACACTAGCCAAGCAAAGCTTTATTGTTCCTCTTGAGCCTTTCTTACTTGATTCTTATCATTTCCTCAAGAGCCATTTTCTTGCTTGAACAATCTGATTTCCAGAACATAAAAGGCCATTCTGAAACTTTCATTTCATACATTTGAGCCTTCATCACTTGATTCAAGCTAGTTGCTACATATTCAAGGTCCACAAACCCTAGCAACTAAAATACTACAAAGCTGTCCAGATTTTCACCATACCATATCCAGCTACCTAAGAGCCTCATTTGAGCCTAAACACTTCCATATCTAGCTACTCAAAGAGCCATACCTTGAGCTTAAACTACTTCTCTACCCGGCTGCCATAAAGAGCCTATTTGAGAGTTCAACTTGTTAATTTGTGTTCTCGGTGAGACCGAGGTGTATTGTTGATAAGAGTTTGTGTGGTGAGCTATAAACCACACGGTGTGTAAAGTTTGGTGTTTGAGCTACAAAAACACTGGTTGTATGAGTTTCGCTTGACTCGGTTGAACAAGCTATATTGGAGTGTTTGAAATTCCCAAGTGGGACTTGGGGAGTGGAGTAGGCTTGGGTTAAGCCGAACCACTATAAATCTCTTTGCCCTCTTTACTTTACAGCAATTTCATTTTAGCATATCATACTTGCATTGCATACTTGAAATTGGACATCTAGGGCGATAGAATCAAGCTTGTGCATACATTTGTTGAATCTGATTTTGTGCTTCATTATAACTTGTTTTGGTGTGCGATATTCATTTTGATTATTTGACTTGATTCTTGTTGTTAAGTTTGATATATGTGATTATCTTTGTATACATTTATATTCAACTTATTTAAATTGCTTCCGCTTAGGGTGAAACTCAATTGAAACAAAAAAGAGGTGACTTAGTCTAAATTTGATTAAGATCACAATTCACCCCCCCTCTTGTGGTGCCATCCGATCCAACACAAAGGTCCTACATTTTTTTTTTTTGATGATTGTATCATGCTACGCTATTTGATTACATGATCTTTGTGATGCATTTGATGGTAAATTGATTGAATTTGAGACTTCTCTTAATTGGTTTTTCATTCAAGTGTTTTAATACTAGTTGTGAACTCAACGATCGTTTTTATATCAAATGACGTCTAAATGAGCTGAATTTTTACAGAGACATTAATCACATCATAAGAAACATTTTACATGAAGGTATAAATAACAAATTCTGCCGTTTAGTAGCTGAAAATCTGTGCCCTAGTTCATATCCGAAAATTATGTTTATTTTGTCTTAATTGAGTGCTTATGTTACTAAATGATATTTGTTTGAGCTGGAAACTTATATGTACATAATTACATATATATTATGATGTTGTATGCTCAAATTTTGATTATTTGAACTCAACTAACCTATGGTTCAAGCATGAAGCTCAAATGAGCTTACAAGCATATCTTAAGGTTTTTCAGGTTAAGACAAAAGTCGTAGTAATCCGGCTGTCCAAGAATAGTCTCGTAAGACTTAGGAAAAGCTATGAAAATCCTAAGCACTCTTGCAAATCCACTAGAAGGTGAATGTTGAAAATGTCCAATTCAGACAAGAAGTGTTCATTTCAGACAAGGTGTGTCAAATTAGGACAACTTGTGTCAATTTCAGACAAGCACTTTATGGAGAGTATTTGATGGAGATTTCAACAAACTACATTCAAAATTTAAAGAGAGGATTCGAAATTCAAAGTTGGAGATTCGAAATTCAAAATTCAAAATCAAGTCAAGGTTGTTGCATGATTTTCGAAATTCAGTGTACAAGAACAAGAATGTGGCAAGGTTCAAGATGTGTTGCTGTATTTTTTGAAGATCAAAATCAAAGTTTGTTGCAACTTATGAGGAGATAACCAAGAGAGAGATTCAAGCCCTTGAAATCAAATTTTCAAAGTTGAAGCTGAGGAGATATCTTCAAAGGAGCTTTGATTGGCTGAAATTTGAAAGAAGATGAAGCCAATTTCAAAAGTCATGTTGGTAAAGATCTCATTCAAGTCAAAATGGAGTTGTTATGATCAAGTGGTTGCATTTCTTCAACAAGAGACTTAAATGGACGAAAATCTTGGGTGAACATGGCCAAGTATGTTGTCTACATTCAAAGACAAGAGATTGATACATTTGAATGGAGGAAATCAAGTTTGTTGGCAGCATTGTTCAAAGAGAGGCTGTTGCACTATAAAAGGAGAATATCAAGTTTGTTTTCAAAAAAACTACATTCAAATTCAAAGTTCAAGTGAAGATGAGAAGATCAAGGGATGCTCTCAACTTTCTCTACTTGGCTTTCCTATAAATAGCCATCCATACAAGAGGAGAAGACAAGACTTGCTACAAGCTACATAGCCTATTCTCTCAAGCTCTCTTTCTCTCCAGCAAAAAGCCAAGTCTTCCAAGTCTAGTTTTACAAGCATATATTGTTGTTACTAAAAAGCTCTCCTACACTTTATATTTCAATCCTACCTGTGAGCCTTTGTCAAATTTGTGAGAGTTCCCTCAGACCTTGTTGGTTAAACACTAGAGTGGAACCTAGAGCCTAAAATTGTATCCCTTACCTTGTGAGGTTGTGAAAAGTTTAAGGGTGACTTGTAAAAACCCTCTGTGAGTTGTTGGTTTCTTGAGGAAACTGTTTATCCTAGTGGATTTGAAAATCCTAAGCAAGGGTGCTTAGCTAGTAGACGTAGGAGGGTGCTTCGAACTACTATAAATCATCGTGTGCTTTACTTTTCGTTCATTTATTGTTTTGCATTCTTTGATTCTTTACTTGTTCAATTCTGATATATATAATTCTTGATCATTTGATTATCTTGTGATAATTTTGGGTGACTTGAATTTGAAAGTTCATTTCTCTATTCATTACTTGCAAAATCAAATATGCCCATTTTGTGTTTATATTGGTCAAAACTTTTCTAAGCATTCTAATATTGATATTCTGAACTGTTTTCATAATCTGATACTTATTATACTCTAATTTGATTTGGTTGATGGTTTAGAGTTAAAGTTTGATTTTCGGTTTACATCTAAATATATCGTTCTTAATATTGATATTTTAGTCCCTTTAACCTAGTTTATGAAATTCTGAATTAGTGTGTTGATTACTTGAATCTTAGCATCTTATATCATATATATTCGTTTAAATACATCTTATATAGTTGTGTCCTACTTGCCTTATCATTTTGGATTAAGATATTGCATCTCAAACTGAAATTGATTTGAACCAGTTAGGGCTATACTAGAAAAGACCAACTTCTGTACTTTGTGTCTTTGTTTTTGTGGTCTATTTGCTGTTTAAAAGTAAGGGAATTCCCAGTTGGAATTTGGGGACACAATTCACCCCCTCCCCCTCTTGTGTCACCTAGGTCCTACACAATTTGATGCCCTAGGAAAGCTCAGTTCTATGCGTAGACAAGTTTTTCTCGTTTCATGCAATTTTGAACTTAACTTGGTCTATTGGCTTCTTTACCTAACGAAACGTTGTCCAAAAGCTAAACTAGCAAGTTAAGACTTCTAAGAACACTAAATAGAGTATAACGGTCCGATTTGACGCCTTAGGAATGCTCACTTCTATGCATAGATAAGTTTTTCATGTTTCATGCAATTTTGAACTTAACTTGTTCTATTGGCTTCTTTACCTAATGAAATGTTGTCCAAAAGCTAAACTAGTAAGTTAAAACATCATAGAATACTAAATGGAGTATAACGGTCCAATTTGATGCCTTAGGAATGCTCAGTTCTATGCGTAGACAAGTTTTTCTCGTTTCGTGCAATTTTGAACGTAACTTGGTCTATTGGCTTCTTTACCTAACGAAATGTTGTCCAAAAGCTAAACTAGCAAGTTAAGACTTCAAAGAACACTAAATAGAGTATAACGGTCCAATTTTACGCCTTAGGAAAGCCTTAGGAATGCTCCGTTCCATGCGTAGACAAGTTTTTCTCGTTTCGCGCAATTTTGAACTTAACTTGGTCTATTGGCTTCTTTACCTAACGAAACGTTGTCCAAAAGCTAAACTACCAAGTTAAGACTTCAAAGAACACTAAATAGAGTATAACGGTCCAATTTTACGCCTTAGGAATGCTCAATTCTTTGCATAGAGAAGTTTTTCACGTTTCGTGCAATTTTGAACTTTACTTGGTCTATTGGCTTCTTTACCTAACGGAACGTTGTCCAAAAGCTAAACTAGCAAGTTAATACTTCTAAGAACACTAAATAGAGTATAACGGTCCAATTTGACACCTTAGGAATGCTCAGTTCTATACATAGACAAGTTTTTCACGTTTCGTGCAATTCTGAACTTAACTTGGTCTATTGGATTCTTTACCAAACGAAACGTTGTCCAAAAGCTAAACTAGCAAGTTAAAACATTTTAGAACGCTAAATAAAGTATAACAGTCAAATTTGATGCCTTAGGAAAGCTCAGTTCTATACGTAGACAAGTTTTTCTCGTTTCGTGCAATTTTGAACTTAACTTGGTCTATTGGCTTCTTTACCTAACGAAACGTTGTCCAAAAGGCAAACTAGCAAGTTGAGACTTCAAACAACACTAAATGGAGTATAACGGTACAATTTGATGCCTTAGGAATGCTCAATTCTATGCATAGACGAGTTTTTCACGTTTCGTGCAATTTTGAACTTAACTTGGTCTATTGGCTTCTTTACCTAACGAAACGTTGTCCAAAAGCTAAACTAGCAAGTTAAGACTTCTAAGAACACTAAATAGAGTATAACGGTCCAATTTGATGTCTTAGGAATGCTCAATTCTATGCATAGACAAGTTTTTCGCGTTTCGTGCAATTTTGAACTTAACTTGGTCTATTGGCTTCTTTACCTAACGAAACGTTGTCCAAAAGCTAAACTAGCAAGTTAATACATCTAAGAACACTAAATAGAGTATAACGGTCCAATTTGACACCTTAGGAATGCTCAGTTCTATGCATAGACAAGTTTTTCACGTTTCGTGCAATTTTGAACTTAACTTGGTCTATTGGCTTCTTTACCAAACGAAACGTTGTCCAAAAGATAAACTAGCAAGTTAAAACATTTTAGAACACTAAATAAAGTATAATAGTCAAATTTGATGCCATAGGAAAGCTCAGTTCTATACATAGACAAGTTTTTCTCGTTTCGTGCAATTTTGAACATAACTTGGTCTATTGGCTTCTTTACCTAACGAAACGTTGTCCAAAAGGAAAACTAGCAAGTTAAGACTTCTAAGAACACGAAATAGAGTATAACGGTCCAATTTGATGCCTTAGGAATGCTCAATTCTATGCATATACGAGTTTTTCACGTTTCGTGCAATTTTGAACTTAACTTGGTCTATTGGCTTCTTTACCTAACGAAATGTTGTCCAAAAGCTAAACTAGCAAGTTAAGACTTCTAAGAACACTAAATAGAGTATAACGGTCCGATTTGATGCCTTAGGAATGCTCACTTCTATGCGTAGATAAGTTTTTCATGTTTCATGCAATTTTGAACTTAACTTGGTCTATTGGCTTCTTTACCTAATGAAATGTTGTCCAAAAGCTAAACTAGTAAGTTAAAACATCGTAGAATACTAAATGGAGTATAACGGTCCAATTTGATGCCTTAGGAAAGCTCAGGTCTATGCATAGACAAGTTTTTCATGTTCTGTGCAATTTTGAACTTAACTTGGTCTATTGGCTCGTGTACCTAACGAAACGTCGTACAAAAGCCAAACTAACAAGTTAAGACTTCTAAGAAAATTAAATAGAGTATAACGGTCCCATTTGATGCCTTAGGAATGCTCAATTCTATGCATAGACAAGTTTTTCTCGTTTCGTGCAATTTTAAACTTAACTTGGTCTATTGGCTTCTTTACCTAATGAAACATTGTCCAAAATCTGAACTAGCAAGTTAATACTTCAAAGAACACTAAATAGAGTATAACGGTCCAATTTTACGCTTTAGGAATGCTCAATTCTATGCATAGAGAAGTTTTTCACGTTTCGTGCAATTTTGAACTTTACTTGGTCTATTGGCTTCCTTACCTAACGAAACTTTGTCCAAAAGCTAAACTAGCAAGTTAATACTTCTAAGAACACTAAATAGAGTATAACGGTGCAATTTGACACCATAGGAATGCTCAGTTCTATGCATAGACAAGTTTTTCACGTTTCGTGCAATTTTGAACTTAACTTGGTCTATTGGCTTCTTTACCTAACGAAACATTGTCCAGAAGCTAAAATAGCAAGTTAATACTTCTAAGAACACTAAATAGAGTATAACGGTCCAATTTGACACCTTAGGAATGCTCAGTTCTATGCATAGACAAGTTTTTCACGTTTCGTGCAATTTTGAACTTAACTTGGTCTATTGGATTCTTTACCAAACGGAACGTTGTCCAAAAGCTAAACTAGCAAGTTAAAACATTTTAGAACACTAAATAAAGTATAACAGTCAAATTTGATGCCTTAGGAAAGCTCAGTTCTATACGTAGACAAGTTTTTCTCGTTTCGTGCAATTTTGAACTTAACTTGGTCTATTGGCTTCTTTACCTAACGAAACGTTGTCCAAAAGGCAAACTAGCAAGTTAAGACTTCTAAGAACACTAAATTGAGTATAACGGTCCAATTTGATGCCTTAGGAATGCTCAATTCTATGCATAGATGAGTTTTTCACGTTTCGTGCAATTTTGAACTGAACTTGGTCTATTGGCTTCTTTACCTAACGAAACGTTGTCCAAAAGCTAAACTAGCAAGTTAAGGCTTCTAAGAACACTAAATAGAGTATAACGGTCCGATTTGATGCCTTAGGAATGCTCACTTCTATGCATAGATAAGTTTTTCATGTTTCATGCAATTTTGAACTTAACTTGGTCTATTGGCTTCTTTACCTAATGAAATGTTGTCCAAAAGCTAAACTAGTAAGTTAAAACATCGTAGAATACTAAATGGAGTATAACGGTCCAATTTGATGCCTTAGGAAAGCTCAGGTCTATGCATAGACAAGTTTTTCTCGTTTCACGTAATTTTAAACTTAACTTGGTCTATTGGCTTCTTTACCTAATGAAACGTTGTCCAAAAGCTGAACTAGCAAGTTAAGACTTTAAAGAACACTAAATAGAGTATAACGGTCCAATTTTACGCTTTAGGAATGCTCAATTCTATGCATAGAGAAGTTTTTCACGTTTCGTGCAATTCTGAACTTTACTTGGTCTATTGGCTTCGTTACCTAACGAAACGTTGTCCAAAAGCTAAACTAGCAAGTTAATACTTCTAACAACACTAAATAGAGTATAACGGTCCAATTTGACACCTTAGGAATGCTCAGTTCTACGCATAGACAAATTTTTCACGTTTCGTGCAATTTTGAACTTAACTTGGTCTATTGGCTTCTTTACCTAACGAAACGTTGTCCAAAAGCTAAACTAGCAAGTTAATACTTCTAAGAACACTAAATAGAGTATAACGGTCCAATTTGACACCTTAGGAATGCTCAGTTCTATGCATAGACAAGTTTTTCACGTTTCGTGCAATTTTGAACTTAACTTGGTCTATTGGATTCTTTACCAAACGAAACGTTGTCCAAAAGCTAAACTAGCAAGTTAAAACATTTTAGAACACTAAATAAAGTATAACAGTCAAATTTGATGCCTTAGGAAAGCTCAGTTCTATACGTAGACAAGTTTTTAATGTTTCGTGCAATTTTGAACTTAACTTGGTCAATTGGCTTCTTTACCTAACGAAACGTTGTCCAAAAGCTAAACTAGCAAGTTAAGACTTCTAAGAACACTAAATAGAGTATAACGGTCAGATTTGATGCCTTAGGAATGTTCACTTCTATGCATAGATAAGTTTTTCATGTTTCACGCAATTTTGAACTTAACTTGGTCTATTGGCTTCTTTACCTAATGAAATGTTGTCCAAAAGCTAAACTAGTAAGTTAAAACATCGTAGAATACTAAATGGAGTATAACGGTCCAATTTGATGCCTTAGGAAAGCTCAGGTCTATGCATAGACAAGTTTTTCATGTTTCGTGCAATTTTGAACTTAACTTGGTCTATTGGCTCGTGTACCTAACGAAACGTCGTACAAAAGCTAAAATAACAAGTTAAGACTTATAAGAACACTAAATAGAGTATAACGGTCCCATTTGATGCCTTAGGAATGCTCAATTCTATGCATAGACAAGTTTTTCTCGTTTCGTGCAATTTTAAACTTAACTTGGTCTATTGGCTTCTTTACCCAATGAAACGTTGTCCAAAAGCTGAACTAGCAAGTTAAGACTTCAAAGAACACTAAATAGAGTATAACGGTCCAATTTTACGCTTGAGGAATGCTCAATTCTATGCATAGAGAAGTTTTTCACCTTTCGTGCAATTTTGAACTTTACTTGGTCTATTGGCTTCCTTACCTAACGAAACGTTTCCAAAAGCTAAACTAGCAAGTTAATACTTCTAAGAACACTAAATAGAGTATAACGGTCCAATTTGACACCTTAGGAATGCTGAGTTCTATGCATAGAGAAGTTTTTCACGTTTCGTGCAATTTTGAACTTAACTTGGTCTATTGGCTTCTTTACCTAACGAAACGTTGTACAAAAGCTAAACTAGCAAGTTAATACTTCTAAGAACACTAAATAGAGTATAACGGTCCAATTTGACACCTTAGGAATGCTCAGTTCTATGCATAGACAAGTTTTTCACGTATCGTGCAATTTTGAACTTAACTTGGTCTATTGGATTCGTTGCCAAACAAAACGTTGTACAAAAGCTAAACTAGCAAGTTAAAACATTTTAGAACACTAAATAAAGTATAACAGTCAAATTTAATGCCTTAGGAAAGCTCAGTTCTATACGTAGACAAGTTTTTCTCGTTTCGTGCAATTTTGAACTTAACTTGGTCTATTGGCTTCTTTACCTAACGAAACGTTGTCCAAAAGGCAAACTAGCAAGTTAGGACTTCTAAGAACACTAAATTGAGTATAACGGTCCAATTTGATGCCTTAGGAGTGCTCAATTCTATGCATAGACGAGTTTTTCACGTTTCGTGCAATTTTGAACTTAACTTGGTCTATTGGCTTCTTTACCTAACGAAACGTTGTCCAAAAGCTAAACTAGCAAGTTAAGACTTCTAAGAACACTAAATAGAGTATAACGGTCCGATTTGATGCCTTAGGAATGCTCACTTCTATGCATAGATAAGTTTTTCATGTTTCATGCAATTTTGAACTTAACTTGGTCTATTGGCTTCTTTACCTAATGAAACGTTGTCCAAAAGCTAAACTAGTAAGTTAAAACATCGTAGAATACTAAATGGAGTATAACGGTCCAATTTGATCCTTAGGAATGCTCAGGTTCTATGCATAGACAAGTTTTTCATGTTTCGTGCAATTTTGAACTTAACTTGGTCTATTGGCTTCGTGTACCTAACGAAACGTCGTACAAAAGCTAAACTAACAAGTTAAGACTTCTAAGAACACTAAATAGAGTATAACGGTCCATTTGATGCCTTAGGAATGCTCAATTCTATGCATAGACAAGTTTTTCTCGTTTCGTGCAATTTTGAACTTAACTTGGTCTATTGGCTTCTTTACCTAAGAAACGTTGTCAAAAGCAAACTAGCAAGTTAAGACTTCAAAGAACACTAAATAGAGTATAACGGTCCAATTTACGCTTAGGAATGCTCATTCTATGCATAGAGAAGTTTTTCACGTTTCGTGCAATTTTGAACTTAACTTGGTCTATTGGCTTCTTACCTAACGAAACATTGTCCAAAAGCTAAACTAGCAAGTTAATACTTCTAAGAACACTAAATAGAGTATAACGGTCCAATTTGACCTTAGGAATGCTCAGTTCTATGCATAGACAAGTTTTTCACGTTTCGTGCAATTTTGAACTTAACTTGGTCTATTGGCTTATTTACCTAACGAAACGTTGTCCAAAAGCTAAACTAGCAAGTTAATACTTCTAAGACACTAAATAGAGTATAACGGTCCAATTTGACACCTTAGGAATGCTCACTTCTATGCATATACAAGTTTTTCACGTTTCAGATTTCGTGCAATTTTGAACTTAACTTGGTCTATTGGATTCTTTACCAAACGAAACGTTGTCCAAAAGCTAAACTAGCAAGTTAAAACATTTAGAACACTAAATAAAGTATAACGGTCAAATTTGATGCCTTAGGAAAGCTCAGTTCTACGTAGACAAGTTTTTCTCGTTTCGTGCAATTTTGAACTTAACTTGGTCTATTGGCTTCTTTACCTAACGAAACGTTGTCCAAAGCAAACTAGCAAGTTAATACTTTAGAACACAATAAGTATAACGGTCCAATTTTGCCTTAGGAATGCTCAGTTCTATACGTAGACAAGTTTTTCTCGTTTCGTGCAATTTTGAACTTAACTTGGTCTATTGGCTTCTTTACCTAACGAAACGTTGTCCAAAAGCAAACTAGCAAGTTAAGACTTCTAAGAACACTAAATGAGTATAACGGTCCAATTTGATGCCTTAGGAATGCTCATTCTATGCATAGACAAGTTTTTCACGTTTCGTGCAATTTTGAACTTAACTTGGTCTATTGCTTCTTTACCTAACGAAACGTTGTCCAAAAGCTAAACTAGCAAGTTAAGACTTCTAAGAACACTAAATAGAGTATAACGGTCGATTTGATGCCTTAGGAATGCTCACTTCTATGCATAGAAGTTTTTCATGTTTCATGCAATTTTGAACTTAACTTGGTCTATGGCTTCTTTACCTAATGAAACGTTGTCCAAAAGCTAAACTAGTATGTTAAACATCGTAGAACACTAAATGGAGTATAACGGTCCAATTTGATGCCTTAGGAAAGCTCATTCTATGCATAGACAAGTTTTTCATGTTTCGTGCAATTTTGAACTTAACTTGGTCTACTGGCTTCTTACCTAACGAAACGTCGTCCAAAACCTAAACTACAAGTTAAGACTTCTAAGAACACTAAATAGAGTATAACGGTCCATTTGATGCCTTAGGAATGCTCAATTCTATGCATAGACAAGTTTTTCTCGTTTCGTGCAATTTTAAACTTAACTTGGTCTATTGGCTTCTTTACCTAATGAAACGTCGTCCAAAAGCTGAACTAGCAAGTTAAGACTTCAAAGAACACTAAATAGAGTATAACGGTCCAATTTTACGCTTTAGAATGCTCAATTCTATGCATAGAAAGTTTTTCACGTTTCGTGCAATTTTGAACTTACTTGGTCTATTGGCTTACTTACCTAACGAAACGTTGTCCAAAAGCTAAACTAGCAAGTTAATACTTCTAAGAACACTAAATAGAGTATAACGGTCCAATTTGACACCTTAGGAATGCTCAGTTCTATGCATAGACAAGTTTTTCACGTTTCGTGCAATTTTGAACTTAACTTGGTCTATTGGCTTCTTTACCTAACGAAACGTTGTCCAAAAGCTAAACTAGCAAGTTAATACTTCTAAGAACACTAAATAGAGTATAACGGTCCAATTTGGCACCTTAGGAATGCTCAGTTCTATGCATAGACAAGTTTTTCACGTTTCGTGCAATTTTGAACTTAACTTGGTCTATTGGATTCTTTACCAAACGAAACGTTGTCCAAAGCTAAACTAGCAAGTTAAAACATTTTAGAACACTAAATAAAGTATAACAGTCAAATTTGATGCCTTAGGAAGCTCAGTTCTATACGTAGACAAGTTTTTCTCGTTTCGTGCAATTTTGAACTTAACTTGGTCTATTGGTTCTTTACCTAACGAAACGTTGTCCAAAAGACAAACTAGCAAGCTTAGAACACTAAATAAAGTATAACGGTCCAATTTGATGCCTTAGGAAAGCTCAGTTTATACGTAGACAAGTTTTTCTCGTTTCATGCAATTTTGAACTTAACTTGGTCTATTGGCTTTTTACCTAACGAAACGTTGTCCAAAAGCTAAACTAGCAAGTTAAGACTTCTAAGAACACTAAATAGAGTATAACGGTCCAATTTGATGCCTTAGGAATGCTCAACTCTATGCATAGACGAGTTTTTCACGTTTCGTGCAATTTTGAACTTAACTTGGTCTATTGGCTTCTTTACCTAACGAAACGTTGTCCACAAGCTAAACTAGCAAGTTAAGACTTATAAGAACACAAATAGAGTATAACGGTCCAATTTACTTAGGAATGCTCAGTTCTATGCATAGACAAGTTTTTCACGTTTCGTGCAATTTTGAACTTAACTTGTCTATTGGATTCTTTACCAAACAAAACGTTGTCCAAAAGCTAAACTAGCAAGTTAATACATCGTAGAACACTAAATAATGTATAACGGTCCAATTCGATGCCTTAGGAATGCTCAGTTCTATGCATAGACAAGATTTTCACGTTTCGTGCAATTTTGAACTTAACTTGGTCTATTGGCTTCTTTACTAACGAAACGTTGTCCAAAAGCTAAACTAGCAAGTTAAGACTTCTAAGAACACTAAATAGAGTATAACGGTCCAATTTGATCCCTTAGGAATGCTCATTCTATGCATAGACAAGTTTTTCAGTTTCGTGCAATTTTGAACTTAACATGGTTTATTGGCTTCTTTACCTAACGAAACGTTCTCCAAAAGCTAAACTAGCAAGTTAACACTTCTAAGAACACTAAATAGAGTATAACGGTCCAATTTGATACCTTAGGAATGCTCACTTCTATGCATAGATAAGTTTTTCTTGATTCATGCAATTTTGAACTTAACTTGGTCTATTGGCTTCTTTACCTAATGAAATGTTGTCAAAAGCTAAACTAGTAAGTTAAAACATCGTAGAACACTAAATAGAGTATAATGGTCCAATTTGAGGCCTTAGGAATGCTCAGTTCTATGTGTAGACAAGTTTTCTCGTTTCGTGCAATTTTGAACTTAACTTGGTCTATTGGCTTCTTTACCTAACAAAACAATGTCCAAAAGCTAAACTAGCAAGTTAAGACTTCTAAGAACACTAAATAGAGTATAACAGTCCTATTTGACCTTAGGAATGCTCAATTCTATGCATAGACAAGTTTTTCACGTTTCGTGCAATTTTGAACTTAACTTGGTCTATGGGCTTCTTTACCTAACGAAACGTTGTCCAAAAGCTAAACTAGCAAGTTAAGACTTCTAAGAACACTAAATAGGTTACAATGGTCCAATTTGACACTTAGTAATGCTCAGTTCTATGCATAGACAAGTTTTTCACGTTTCGTGCAATTTTAACTTAACTTGGTCTATGCTTCTTACCAACGAAACGTTGTCCAAAAGCTAAACTAGCAATGTTAAAACTTCTAAGAACACTAAATAGAGTATAACGATCCAATTTGATGCCTTAGGAATGCTCAATTCGATGCATATACAGGGTTTTCACGTTTCGTGCGATTTTCAACTTAACTTGGTCTATTGGCTTCTTTACCTAACGAAACGTTGTCCAAAAGCTACAAAGCAAGTTAAGACATCGTAGAACACTAAATAAGTATAACGGTCCAATTCGATGCCTTAGGAAAGCTCAGTTCTATGCGTAGACAAGTTTTTCTCGTTTCGTGCAATTTTGAACTTAACTTGGTCTATGGCTTCTTTACCTAACAAAACGTTGTCCAAAAGCTAAACTAGGAAGTTAAGACTTCTAAGAACACTAAATAGTATAATAGTCCTATTTGATGCCTTAGGAATGCTCAATTCTATGCATAGACGAGTTTTTCACGTTTCGTGCAATTTTGAAAACTTGGTCTATTGGCTTCTTTACCTAACGAAACGTTGTCCAAAAGCTAAACTAGCAAGTTAAGACTTCTAAGAACACTAAATAGAGTACAATGGTCCAATTTGACACTTTAGGAATGCTCAGTTCTATGCATAGACAAGTTTTTCACGTTTCGTGCAATTTTAAACTTAACTTGGTCTATTGGCTTCTTTACCTAACGAAACATTGTCCAAAAGCTAAACTAGCAAGTTAAGACTTCTAAGAACAATAAATAGGTATAACGGTCCAATTTGATGCCTTAGGAATGCTCAGTTCTATGCATAGACAAGTTTTTCTCGTTTTGTGCAATTTTGAACGTAACTTGGTCTATTGGCTTCTTTACCTAACGAAACGTTGTCCAAAAGCTAAACTAGCAAGTTAAGACTTCTAAGAACACTAAATAGAGTACAATGGTCCAATTTGACACTTAGGAATGCTAGTTCTAAGCATAGACAAGTTTTTCACGTTTCGTGCAATTTTAAACTTAACTTGGTCTATTGGCTTCTTTACCTAACGAAACATTGTCCAAAAGCTAAACTAGCAAGTTAATACATCGTAGAACACTAAATAATGTATAACGGTCCAATTCGATGTCTTAGGAAGCTCAGTTCTATGCGTAGTCAAGTTTTCTCGTTTCGTGCAATTTTAAATTAACTTGGTCTATTGGCTTCTTTACCTAATGAAACTGTTGTCCAAAAGCTAAACTAGTAAGTTAAAACATCGTAGAACACTAAATAGAGTATAATGGTTCAATTGATGACTTAGGAATGCTCAGTTCTATGTGTAGACAAGTTTTTCTCGTTTCGTGCAATTTTGAACTTAACTTGGTCTATTGCTTCTTTACCAAACGAAACATTGTCCAAAAGCTAAAATAGCAAGTTAATACATCGTAGAACACTAAATAAGTATAACGGTCCAATTCGATGCCTTAGGAAAGCTCAGTTCTATACGTAGACAAGTTTTTCTCGTTTCGTGCAATTTTGAACTTAACTTGGTCTATTGGCTTCTTTACCTAACAAAACGTTGTCCAAATCTAAACTAGCAAGTTAAGACTTCTAAGAACACTAAATAGAGTATAACAGTCCGATTTGATGCCTTAGGAATGCTCAATTCTATGCATAGACGAGTTTTTCACGTTTCGTGCAATTTTGAACTTAACTTGGTCTATTGGCTTATTTACCTAACGAAACGTTGTCCAGAAGCTAAACTAGAAAGTTAAGACTCCAAAGAACACTAAATAGAGTATAACGGTCCAATTCGATGTCTTAGGAAAGCTCAGTTCTATGCGTAGTCAAGTTTTCCGGTTTCGTGCAATTTTAAATTAACTTGGTCTATTGGCTTCTTTACCTAATGAACTGTTGTCCAAAGCTAAACTAGTAAGTTAAACATCGTAGAACACTAAATAGAGTATAATGGTTCCAATTTGATGACTTAGGAATGCTCAGTTCTATGTGTAGACAAGTTTTCGTTCGTTTTGCAATTTTGAACTTAACTTGGTCTATTGGCT